>NW_005843331.1:0-39024 GCF_000455745.1 Alligator sinensis | reverse complement strand
CTGTGGATGCATTTCCCCAAGGCCCCCAGGACCTCAGGTAAGGCTGCTGGGGCCAGCACAGTTGTTGGCTCCAGCCTTCCCTATCCTACCCAGGGTAACCTACTGTGCACCAAAGCGTACATGGCATGGGCATTTCCCAGGGACAAGTAGCAGCAGCACAAGGTGTGTTGCTGTTACTTCTCCCTGGGGAAACACACATTCCCACTCACCTGGAAGCACCCCTGAAAGGAAGAGCCACACTAGTATGTGACAGACTGAGAGGGGCTGACAGAGGGATTCTGGGTGGAATATTTGGAACCATGTCTGGTGAAGTTTGCCAGGCATTTAAGGCTGGTGAAAAGACATAAATAATTGGAAATGGGAAGATAGGCAAATCTCAGCTGTGGGAATGAAGAAGAAGTTGAAAAGTATGCAATGTAGTGGCCCACCATGACTTGGAAAAGAATTGGCACTGAGGAGTCAGGTTTAATGGGCACTACTATATATCTTATTCAGATGGGCTGCACTAACCTATCCCTGTAGTAGGTTCCTATCAGCATGCTTGTCCAATATGGGCCATGTGTTTTATAGTCATGCTCAATGTTGCCTGCATTTAATCAGCTTCATAGTTGGTTTCCATTACAGAGCACATGCTGCTTTTGGCAAAAGTCTAATGATAGCCAATGTATTTAATGAGGTTTTCTTGTATATCGGTGTAAAACAAAGGGCATTTCCCCTCATGCTGATTGTGGGGAAAAAACATGTCTTTTGCTAGAGTAAATATGGGAATTTCAGCATAGAATTAAATATCTAGTTGATCCTTTTTATTATCATTTTCATAACAAATTGAGCTTCCCTATTCAGAGCAATAAGCTATCCTGGCCCAAGTTTAAATTAGAGTTACTCTAATAGAAAAATCCTGAATTTGCAATCAACACATTTTCTTGAAAAATATATTAAGAAAGTTTAGAAGTTTTGAGTTGGTTTCAAACAAAAAACAGGAAAGGTCTACTTTTTGCAGTTCTGGTTTAGAAGCAGTAGAAACTAGCCATCTACCAGTGAGTTTTCACTATCTGATTGTGAAAGCCAAACCATTCATGATGAGGGGAACCATCTGAGATTATGAGACCCTGAATGATTTTCATGTTTGGGGGACACATTCATGACAGATCAATCTATAGTTTTCAATATTTAAGGACTTGGATTTGAAAACTAAGTCAGGGTTTGGTCTTGGACATAAGCCCTTTAATGAGTACATTTCAGTTGATTTTTTTATTCCTTTTCAAATCTCTTTTTGAAACATGAACTTGTTTTCTTTGCCTAGAAAAATGCTCACATCTTAATTAGCCAACACAATCTTCAAAGACTCAAGGATGAGTTTCATAAACACCCATAAACTGTTTCTATTTATGTGTCCGTATCCTTCACAGAGCCAAATTTGGCCCTCAGAATTGATAATAAACTGTCTTCTTCCCTGTCATTGTTTTGTTTTTATTATTATTTAACTGCAGAAAGATGCAATGCTGTAGCTAAACTACTTTCCATAATTTTTAGTTTTATCAACAACATGAACAGCTATGATAAAAGTATTATGATGGAAATTAAATCATAATGGCTATTGTGAAAATATATCTGGTCTGAAAAAGCAGACAATGCTGTGACAGTCCTGAAAATCTCTCATACTTTACAAGATATTTCACTTGTTACACCCGCTTCCTTCTATCAGACACACAGCTAAACTCTGCATTAAAATGATGGCATTGTAGAGTTCAACTCATGAAAACAAAGCAATTCAGAGTTAATGAAGCAGCTCTTCCTATCTCTGTCTAGATACTTCAGGGATCTGAACATTGGACTGTGTACATTATATGTACTACAATAAAAGATAGGGTGTGACATTGAAGCAAAACCCTCCAATATGACTTTTCTTATGACATAGGGTAACATAAGTTGTTTTCCACTGATGTTAACCACACTTTTTAATGCATGCATTTTTCTTCTTCAGTCAGCATACTCTGATGTAATTTAGCTATGTGTTATATAAATACATGCCAGAGATCATTATTAATATTTTTCTGATGGTAACACATGGTATATTTACTGCGTGTCCATGGTGTTCCTGGGGAGTGTTGCTCTAAAGTATGCCCCAGCCACTCCTTGTGACATTAGTCAAATCCAGATATAAGTCAATGAAGCTGCTCTGCGATGACCCCTCCTCACCTAGCATGCTTTAAAAGAAAACTGGAGAGAAAGATATTGAAAGAAATGTTGGGACAGTTTTATCTCTGTATTTACATGTTTGGTATTTGAGAGTAGGAAATAACAGATGGGTATGCTCAAGAGCAACAGAGCAGTGAAGACCTCTTCCTATCAGTCCACCTGATATTAGGCCCTATTTTACTAGGCACACTATAACCACACAATGAAACTCAACACTTACTATGCAGAGCTTACAACCTCACTAGACAAGACAGGCAAAAAGTGTATCTAAACTCCAGCCTGAAGTGGAGTATAGTGATACCCAAGTTAACTTTAAATGGAGTACCTCAGCTACCCAAAACAGTCAAGCTAAAACAACAAAGAGCCCTACATAAGCCAATTTATCCTGCTGAGAATGTGGGTAAATTAGTTCACATTGAATATTAAACATATCCAAAAAGTGGGCAGAAAAAGAGATGCACAGAATTGTGACATAACTTGCCCATGGTCAAACACCTAGTTAATGTACTGTCTACCAAGTAGATGACAATGAAGTTTATAGATTTTTTTGTATGGTCTGGTTCAATTGCATCTTCCTCACATTGCATCACAGGAAAAATATCCTTCTATTTGTCAATTAATGAGCATGAGGTCAAAGGTCTCTTGAAAATGATGTGCTGAATCTGCAATTGCTGACAGCTGATGTAGTTCTAATTCCTTAGAAGCTGCAATAATATCTATCAGTGGAAGATCAGGTGCATAATGTCATCCATTAGACCTACATCATTCTTAGGGCTGTGTGAAATCGCTTGTATGACTAGTTTACTCTCTGTAAAAATACAGTTCTGGGTTGAGTGAAATTGCTCCTGAATGAGGTAATCTGATGTTTTGTCTTGAAATGTACCTACATTTCATTAAAAGTATTAGAAGGGGCAGGAGGAGAGGGTATTAGAATTTTACCATTATCATTAAACAGTACTTTGAATCCTGACAAGGACTGATCTATATGGAACCTGTTTCAGGGGCAGAGGAAGAGGAAACTGGGAAGGTAACCAAGTCACCTCCTCCTCATCCTGTGGCCATCAGGCAGTTCTCATTCAAAACCTACTTAAATTTAAGGTCTTTCCACTAGCCAGGGATAACTAGAATGCAGCAGTGTTACAAACATGTCCAATGACATTTTTTATATCATGGCTTACAAGTGATGGTAGCATGAGCTAGCTATGCTAGCTTTGGTGGCACAAAACAGGAAGGCCAAAGATCTGGTCCAGGGTATTCACATATTCTTGTTTCAAGGTAATGAATTTTAAGTATTAGTGGGAGCATATACACGTGTGTTTTACTGTGGAGTAGACTAATTAGCTCTGCAGTAAAGTGTCATAATTTATACATGCACCAGAAAACACAGTAAATTAATTAACTCTATAAGATAGTACTGTCCGGGAGAGTATTATTTTATGAAGGAGTCATTTACTTCAATCTAACACTCATGTAGATGGTGACTGTGGTCAGATTTGTGTGCCCAGTCAGCCTAGGCAGCAGGGGGCCAGAACCCTACCTGCTGCCTAACAACACAGCTCTCTACACATTTCACACACACAGCCCCTCAGCCACCCTCTTCCACTACTTGGAGCCCAGGACTGACCCCCTCAAGTCTGTAGGCATCCAGACCTGCTCTGCCCTTGCTCAAATGGCTGCTGTCCCAAATGACTGACACAGGAAAATTTGTAAATTTTAGAAGAAAGTTGAAATGTCTCCCTATGGATGCAGGGGGAGCAGTGGATGTGATCTACCTTGTCTTTAGCAATGCATTTAATACAGTCTCCAACAACATACTTACAAGCAAACTAAGGAAGTACAAGTTGGATAAATGGCCTGTAAGGTTGATAGAAAACTGGCTGGATCATCAGACTCAAAGGGTAGTATTTAATGTCTCAATGTCTAGATGGCAGCCCATATCAAGTGGAGTGCCCCAGGGGTCAGTCCTGGGGCTAGTTTTGTTTAATATCTTCATCAATGACCTAGAAGATGGGATGGAGTGCACCCTCAGCAAGTTTGTAGATGACACTAAGCTGGGAGGAGTAGGGCTAGGATTCAGAGGGTAGAGCTAGGATTCAGAGACACGTAGACAAATTTGAGCGAAAGAAATCTCATGAGTTTCAATAAGGAGAAGTGTAAAGTCCCACCTACACTTAGGACAGAACAATCCCATGCACTGCTACAGTCTGGGGACCAACTGACTAAGCAGCAGGCCTGTGGGAAAGGCCCAGGGGGTGACAGTAGATAAGAAGCTGAATATGAGCCAACAGTATGCCTTGTTACAAAGAAGGCTAATGGCATGCGAGGAGCATTAGTAGGAGCATTGCCAGCAGATCAAGAGAAGTCATTATTCCCCTCTATTTGGCATTGATGAGGCAACATCTGGAGAGAGAACTATGTCCAGTTTTGGGCCTCCCACTACAGAAAGGATGTTAAAAATTGGAGAGAGGAAGACAACAAACATGGTAAGGGGGTTGCGGGGTTGGGGCACATGACTTCTGAGGAGAGGCTGAGTGAACTGGGTTTATTTAGTCTGCAGAGGAGACAACTGAGCGGGTGATTTAATGGCAACCTTCAACTACCTGGAGAGTGGTTACAAAGAGGGTGGAGCTAGACTGTTCTTAGTGGTGGCAGATGACAGAACAAGGAACAATGCCGCAAGGAAAGGTTAGGTTAGATATGAGGAAGTAATTATTGCATAAGGAGGTTAGTAAAGCATTGGAACAGGTTACCCAGAGTGGTGCTAGAATCTCTGCCCTTGCAAGTTTTTAAGACCTGGTTAAAAAAAGCCTTGGCTGGGATGATCTAGTTGAGGATGGTCCTGCTTTGAGCAGGAGGTTGGACTAGATGACTTCCTAAGATCCCTTCCAACCCCAATTTTCTATGATTTTATGATTCTATAGATGGTTACAAGTTTATAATCAATATTTCTCTTTGAATATATCTTGGATGGCTAATGAATAGACCATAGAAATATTAACATATTTATTTTTATTTGGGGATAGGGATGATGAGAGCTGTTTAAGTAAGTGATTTTTCAATTTGTTTGGTTTACTGAAACACTGAAAAAGAGGTGTTTTATCAAAACAAAAAACAGAGCAAAACAAAATGTTTAGCTTGACTAAAATGTTTCATTCAACTAAAAACTGAAACATAAGAAAATGCATTTTCCTTTGTTCCAAAGACAAGAATTTTATCATAGAACTCACCATGTTCTTGTTTGGGTCATTTGTTTTATGTTGTCTTAGAGCAATTCAGCTGCCTAAAATATTCCAAAAAAAGCAATACTGTTTTGTGCTGTAGGACAGTATGAAGGGAAAGTGGTAATGTGTCAAAATTAAGAGGTAGTCCAAGCTTCTGGAAACCAGTGATAAGGTTGAATTATGACAGAAATACAATTTTCTGAAATCACTGTAATGAACATCCACCCAAATTAATTATTCAGCTTTTCTTTTTCTTTTTTCTTTTCTTTTCTTTTCTTTTTCTTTCTTTCTTTAGGCTACTAGGGTTGTAAATAGGCAGGGCATCAATACTGCACATTTAGCATCAAAATTGTTTCTCAGCCAGATTCTTCATAAGAAAGGCAATTCTTCTGTATTCTCAGGCTAGACATATGAGAAAAGTTTCGATAGCCATGATGCAACTAAGATATGAAATGTGATGTCATGATCTGTTAGTAGACGATTACCATTATCATCAATTACTGTGGAGTTTTGGTAAATGGTTGCATTTGCCAAAACTGTGCTATGAGATACTAGTGGAGATAAGTGTCATGCAATTCTTGAAACAATCTTTTTCCTGTTAATTTTTCCCCCCCATGTTCTTTCAAATTAATCTAGGTTTCAGGTAGCAGCTCTCATTTTCTATCCAATAAAATATTATTGTTGTCAGTAGGGTTTTGTTTTGTCAGTTTGTTTGATTCTTTTTCTGTATTGTTTTTGTTGAGAATCATTTTATTCTTTTTATACAGTTTAAAGTACCACTTTTAATCAAAAAGGTTTACAGCAGCCCTAGAATCAGAAACTGTGCTTGTGGCTAATTGCAGAAGTCATTTTGAGGCTTGCAACACTTCCTACTTGATGGATTGAAAATTTCCTCCGCTCTTTTATCTGATGTATGTTGATCAGACATCTTGCATACAGATTCTTGTATACAGTGAACAGTTTTAAAATCCTGTTTTATTTTGATTGCATCTTCTTTGAAGTTTTAGAAATTTCTGATGATTTTCCATAATGCCGGAGGTTTTTCCTTCTACAACAAAACTGTCCTTTGTGAAGATATGGTTGACAATACTATTCATTCTGCTGTAGTCAGGACTAATGGATGGGTGGTCTTTTTCTCCTAATTTTTGTAGCTCTAACAAGAAATTCAGTTTTTAATAGCCAGGTAGAAGGGACATTTTGAATCTACCACAATTACATTTTCATGAAAACATTCTCTGTTCTTGGAACTCTTCATCATAATCTGATATATGTGTTTTTTAGGTTCACCATATAGGTGATACAATATGAACACTTTGGCTAATGTCCTCAGAAAATTAGTGTTTTTAATGAAAGAGCACTGCATTGGTTTGTGCATATAAAGATCTCTCTCTCATGTTAAATTCCATTTTGGTACAAAACATTAGGTTAGATCTTATTGAAACTGAGCATATGTTCTGTTTGTATCTCTTGGCATATCATCAAATACCTCATATAATTTTGGTCTCAGAATTAATAGCAGTAAATGTCCCTTTTTACTGTCTTTGGTAGTGTCATTGGCTTCTAATGGTCAAATTTTCCAAGCCACTGATGCCATAATTTTACACATTTGGTGCATCAAATTGAGTGAATGGTGGCATAAGTTACTGTATATCACTCCCTAATATAATTGTTGGATGTGGTTCTCTTTAGTGCAGAGATGCTGAATCTGAGGACTTCTGTGTCTGGGCTAATATGACTATTGCCCCATAGGCCAAATTCTGCTTTCAGTTACAGGTACAAATGTTACTGAAATGTCCTCAAAGTAAATAGAATTACTTCAAATTATTACAGATGAAAATTAACCCAGAACTGGCCGCTTTAAGCGAAATAAAAATCTGCATTTACAAAAGGACTTTCCTGACCCAAACAGGTTACATGAAGGATTACCTCGCCACTTTTAGCAGAGACCAATAGGTAGAATTATAACTATGCCTTTTTTTGCTTGCAGTTACACACTGGTTACCTAGTAACTATGCCAGCTCTGCCTTTATCTCTTTTTTTGTTTATAACCAGTTAATCATTTCTGTATAGCAGGGTCACCTTTTCTATAGGGTAATAGGAAAAAAAATCTCAGAAAATATTGGGAGGGCAGAGTTATTTTGTATACTATGAAGTGACTTAGTTCATGTCTAGTAACATATATATATATATATTTTGTTTCTTGGCTGTTTCATATATTTCAGAATAACCTTGCTACCGTAAAGATAGAGGTCACAATATTTCTGATGGCTTGTTGTCTTTGCTGCAGCAATCCTGTTTGTTACATTTGTGTGACTTGCTTGAAAGATTTTAGCTAGTGGGCAGCTGCAGAAGCTTTATTTTTCTGACATCTTTATTACTAGTTGTTACATTTTTGGCCGGATGTTTAAGACAATACATATGTTGTTTTGTCTCAGTAAGCATAAGCTGATATATTGTAATGAATTAGTTAGTGTGCAAGTTTAGCACAGTCTTCTAATGGAGATGATCAGAATTCCTCCACTCTGTCACAGGTCATCTATTTCTAACTGCTAACACAGATTCTTCTTCTTCTGAAGCAGGACCACTGTTCTCATTACTATTACCATATTCAAAGGCCCTGTAATGTCCTGCATAATAACAACCATGCTGAATATACATTTGCTACATTCTTATTTAGTAAAGTAGCATATTTGAGATGTACTCACAATTCATAATTTTCTAATAGAGGCTGTTTAAGATCACAGCTTCACTGTGTAGGGTCTTGAGACAATGTGTTCTAAGATGTCCTCATGAGAAACTTGGAGGATTGTGGGCTTAACTCCAAGACAGTCAGGCGGGTGAGAAACTGGCTGCAGGATAGGATTCAGAGAGTCGTAGTGAATGTATCTGTGTCATCCTGGCGAGAAGTGGGCAGCAGTGTGCTGCAGAGGAAAGTGCTTGGTCCAGTACTTTTCAACATTGTTATCAATGATTTGGTTGTGGGAGTAAAGAGATCACTGGCCAAGTTCTCAGTTGACACTGAGTTATGGGGGAGCATGATCACGCTTGAAGATAAGCTACAGTTACAGCTGGACCTAGACAGGCTGGCAAGTTGGGTGGATCGGAATCTGATGAAGTTCAACATCGAGAAATGTAAAGTCCTCCACCTCAGGATGAGCAACTCCCAACACACCTACAGGCTTGGCAGCACCAACGGACTAGCACCACAAATGAAAGGGACCTGGGGGTAATAATAGACCACAGTATAAATATGAACCAGCAGTGCAATGCTGTAGCCAGTAAGGCAAATAATACTCTGGCATAGGTCAATCAATGCATCTGCAGCAAAAGCAAGGAAGTGATTCTTTTGCTCTCAGCACTGGAGAGACCACAGCTAGAGTACTGCATCCAGTTATGGGCACTACACTTTAACAAAGACATGGACACGCTTGAAAGGGTCCAAAGAAGAGCCATCTGTATGAGAAGAGTCTTACACAGCAAGCCATACAAGGAAAGGCTGAGGAATGTGGAACTCTTCAACCTGAAGAAAAGAAGGCTAAAAGGGGACCTGGTAGCAGCTTACCACTACGCTAGGGGAGCACATCAAGGGCTTGGTGAGCAAGTGTTCACCAGAGCACCTGAGGGGAAGACTAGGAGTAATGGCCACAAACTCCTGGAAGACTGATTCAGGCTCAACATTAGGAAAAACTTCTTCAGAGTCAGATTGTCCAGACTGCGGAATAAGCTCCCTCCAGAGGTGGTGCAATCACCTACCTTGGAAATCTTCAAGAGGAGACTAGAGAGTCACCTTCCTGGGGTCACCTGACTCCTAATTATCTTTCCTGCTTGGTGCAGGGGGCTGGACCCGATGATCTTCCAAGATCTTCCAGCCTTACAATCTATGTCCACAAGAGGTTACTTGATGATTCTTGGCTCACAGGTATTTTGAATAAATCGGGGCGTTACTCCTGAAACATGCTTCTATTTAGTGGAGTGGCTTTACAACAGACGCTCCACATTGTAATCCATTACCCATTTATTAAAACACTACAAACAAGTCTCCTAACTTCTTGAAAAGAAAATAGGAATTTCAATGTAAAATATTTCACATCTTCTTATCAATGATACATGTTTCACCCTGAGAAGTGGAGGTGGCTCTTGATGGTAGAAATCTATTCAGATAAATGAAATTGCCTAAACCTGGCCAAAACTTGCTTTTGCTTACAGTAACAACAAATTTTACCTGTAACTCTAAGGAACAAGGCAAACCTTTCCTGAGGTTTTATGAAGCTAATATACAGAAATATTTTCCTTTAAAAAAATAATTTCCAGGCAAACTATGTTTCCTGACAAAGAATTGAAGTAAATATGCTAAAATTCTGGTGACACTTCTGGTTGGATTCAATTACTCAAATCCTCCTGAGAGAGGATATATTCTCCTGGGATTTCCTACACAGTTGTCAATCATTATGGACAGCTTAGAGAAGCATCCAAATCTTTCTGATACTTATTTAAAGAAAGTCATTGAGCTTATAGAGCTTCATCCATTACTAATGAAATGAAAAGATCCCAATTTGTGCCTGAATAGTATGGCTAAAATATTTTTCTTCTGAACTCAGGGGGTCTACTGTAATGTTAATTACAGGTATAAACCAAAGTAGGTTTTGGCCCTGTCACTGTGTGAAGTTACAAACATAGCTTTTAAAAAAAAATTCTACATTGAAAAGTTTCTCTCATTTGTTATACCTATACAAGTCCCATTAATCAAAGCTTTGGCATTTTGATCCATCAGCTGAGTCAGCTTCAACAGATTAATTATTGTAATCATCTCCCACCCAGGCTTTCCTAAACATTCTGAAATTCCATCTTTTGTCTCTAAGCTATTTGTAATCTGTATTTAGGATTATTCTGTCCTGCTTTTGGTCAAATCCATGTATATTCACCATGCACAGGCACATATATATAGACCCTACTCTTCTCATTATTTAGTAATAATGGTGCTTTACCTGCAGATATCTTTTACCACACCATCCTGATTCTACTAGTCCAGAGACTTTCAACTGCTATATGTCTTTGCAATGCCCTTCTGTGTGAGATCAGGAACAGTGGGTTGACTGTATTTTCCAGTCAAAATTAAAAACCCATTCGTTCAGCTTGACTTATGCTTAGTGACAGCTCTGTGTATTTCTCACTGTGATGTGAATACATGAAGGACACAGAATAAGGATGCATTGAATTACATTGCATTGTATGGTAAATGTGATTGGAGTAATTACCAGTGTCCAAGTTTTTATCCTTTTTTTCATTAAAGCTGTTATTATGCCAATGGCAGAGATAAATAATACAAGGTTTTTATTAGCATCTGCCTTAGCTAAAATGTGAATGGCACAAAAACCAATACAGACAAGAATAAAAAATAACATAAATAAACATTAGCACTTTTAACTGTGCAGGTGTAAATGTCACTAATGAAGAAAGAATAAATATGTGTTGTTAATTATCCTGGTTTACTTAAATATAGAATATAAAAGGAAATGAGATGCTTGTCAGAAGTAACAATAAGATAAATTAAACATTTTATTATAAAGTAGACAATATAGTATACCTTATAGAATATGCTATTATACACTACATTCCTTTTCCTTTAATATCTGGCACTTCAAAACAGGTCATGCTGTATGGTCAAACCTTGATTATAAGGTGTCAGCCCAGATGTATTTTTTCCTAACCTGTTTGATTGTAGCATGTGGTTTAAAATGCAATTGTCTGAATCACTCCCAGCCAAACAAAGTATATTCTCAGCTTTTGTGTCAGATTCCTGGAATTCATTACCCTCTCTGGTGTTCAGTACATGATGTACATGACCCTTCATTAATGAGCGTATTGTATGTGTCTACAAAGTAGATCCATTTAAAGGACATAGTTATTTTATTTTTAAAAGTATCTTAGCATTTTGCTCTTGGTTTTTTAGCTGTTAAAGAGATTACACAGCTTTGAATCTAGTTACAGAGCCTTTTAGCTTAAGGTCATCAGCTCAAATTATAAGTCTGTCATAAATGAAAATCATCATACAATAGCAGCTTTTGTCAAATTGTTTGGTGGTCTCAAATTTTGCCTACTGCAAAATTATCTTCCTGACTAGGAAAAGAAAAGCAGAGAGAGGGGGTGCAATGCTAGGACATCATCAAGCAGGTTCAGGAAATACTTCTAGAGAATCCACCCTATGTTTTAAAAACTCTAGTGGTAGGACGGGACTTCTGCAGTGTAGTCAGGGTTAAACTCATGCAGAAAAAAAACAGACCAGTAAAAGTCTCAGTCCCTGAATTAATGGATGGAGACAGAATACCCTTAGCTAAGAACAGCATGAGCATCACCTTTCACTTCTGGAAGTGATATCCCAAGACTGAGGTTGATACCTTGATGTTGAGTGTATTGCCCTTGTTCTACTGATAAAACAGATTACATTGATTCCTATGACTGTCATGTTGGCGCCTTTTATAACCACAACCATTTACTCTTCTTTTTTTTTTATCGGTGGCCATTTAATATTAGTTATGGGTGACCACTAGTATTTATGACCAATCCATTTAATATTTCACATTGGTTATTAATTTAGAATGTTATCAGCTATTAATCAGCTTTGAGGGTCAGCTTTTTGTTGGCAGTCAAATCTCACACCAGTCTGGCAGGATATTCATCATTCTGTATATACACGACCTGAAAAGTGATCTTTTTAGGAATTGCATTTTATTACACTGCTAAAAGTAGCCTTTCTTTAGCAGTTCCTGCCAATTCTGCATAGCATTTATGTAGGTGTGTAACACATTAGTTTGTCACCTTAAGAAGGGACAGACATCCCTGTTCAGTTGTGGGGCATTCTGCTAACAAAGGAGTGTCCCAGAAGAAACTTAAAACCCTGGAAGAGAGAGCAAAAGGGAACAAACGGTGAGGAGAAGCCAAGCTGCTGTTCTTGGGAAAGCCAGAGAGGAAAGTTGTTCTTCTAATGTCAAGAAAGGACAGAAGATTTTGGTTTGTTCTGTTTGTGTTGTTAGAGACTGAGGTTTCTTTAGTGAAAATTGAGCTGTCTGAGGAACTAATAGCAGAGCTAACTGGCCTACAAAAGGCAACAGGATAAAGGACCCACTTCCAAAGTACTTACAAGGCACTTAAGAGGTTTTTAAGTGCTATGCTGAATCCAGGCCAGTATTAAATACAGTCTCTTCACCTGGCTTAGCTCAATTGAGCTTTATATAAATTGAGAATATAACCCATAATATTTATGACCAGAGTCTCTGAATCAGCACAATAGGGTGGTGATCATTACAGATGGATTAAAATAACTGTTTAGAAATTTGGATGAAAGAAAAAAATATAGATTTTTGAAATCCATATTCCTTCTTAAAACAACTCAGCTATGACTATCTGTTGCAAGAAGGTGGTCATGTCTATCACCTAGACTTGTTTTTTATGCTGAATTATAATGCCAATATGTAAAGTCTAACATTCATTAGTGGTTACACACTACTGACATTGGAAATAATGGAACCTCCTCCACTCTAAACTGCAATAGTGTTAGTAAAGTCATTTTCTTATACATAGTTCTTATACAATTGGAAAGTTGTTGTCAACTAATTTTAAGCAGTGTTGGAGGTTGCCATACTGTAAGAATAGTTTCTCCAGTGGTATCCATGTCTGAAAAGGGTTACTTCTGAAGATATAATCATAGCATAATTACATCAGTACCTTTTGCTATGCCAGTCCTGTTTTAACAAGAACCATTTTGAAGGACAGCAGCTCTAGGAAGGAGAAAATTTCTCCTTGACAGTGTCCATAATGCACCAATGCACTCAAAATCATACAATCATAGAAATGAGGGTTGGAGATCATCTAGTCCAACACCCTGCACAAAGCAGGACCATCTCCAACTATATCATCTCACCCAAGGTTTTGTCTAGCCAGGTCTTTAAAACCTCCAAGGATAGAGACTCTGCCACCTCTCTGGGTAACCAGTCCCAGTGCTTTACTACCCTCCTAGTGAGATAATTCTTCCTAATATCCAACCTAAACTTCCCTTGCTACAACTTGAGACCACTGCTCATTGTTCTGTCATCTGCTACAACTGAGAACAATCTAGCTTCATCTTCTTTGGAACCACTGTTCAGGTGGTTAAAGGTTTCTATTAAATGCCCCTCAGTCTTCTCTTTTGAAAACTAAATAAACCCAGTTCCCTCAGCCTCTCCTCAGAAGTCAGTGCCCCTGCCCTCTAACCATCTTTGTTGCCCTCTGCTGGCTTCTTTCCAATTTGTCCACATCCTTTCTGTTAGTGGGGGTCCCAAAACTGGACATAGTACTCCAAATGTGGCCTCACAAGTGCTGAATAGAGGGGAATAATCACTCCCCTTGATTTACTGTTTTCTCAACAAGGGCTCACTGTTGGTTCATATTCAACTTCTTGTCCATTGTAACCCCAGGTGCTTTCCTGCAGAGCTGCTGCTTAGCCAGTTGGTCCCCAGCCTGTATCAGTGCATGGGCTTTTGCTGTCCTAAGTACAGAACTTTGCACTTATCCTTGTTAATCTTCATGGGATTTCTTCTGGTCCAATCTTTCGATTTTTTGAGGTTTCTCTGGGGATGTCTACATGTACCCCATTTAAGTGGGATTAGCCTAAAATTGCCATTTTAACATGCCTTGTTAAGGGCATGTATCCACATGCGTGCAGCTTTAACGCGCCTTTGAAATGGCAATTTTAGGCTAATCCTGCCTAAATTTGATACCTGCATAAAGCAAGTATCAAATGTAGGCGCAATTCACTAAATCACATTAGCCCACATGTAGATGCTTAATGTGCATTAACATGTCTCCACGTGGGCTAATATTATCTTGCTAATTGTGCCTAAAAATTAATGTACCTTAATGCAGATTAGTGTGTCTACATGTAAAGGTGCATTAAATTTAGGTGTGTGTAAATACATGTGTAGACACGCCCTCTGAATCCTAGCCCTTTATCATCCTGATTCTGTACCTCCTTTTTAGGACTGCTCTCCCTGTGTATTAATCTTGCCTTTTGAATGCGAGTCCTCAACTCAGGCCACTGTATAGCATAATCAACAGGTCCTAATATAACTTTCACCAGTGCAGCCAACCCCTCTGTTAGGGTGGTCTTAAATCCCAAATCATCAAAGTTATAATCTCCATTTCTCAGCTGAGGAAATAAACCTAATGCACATCCTAACAACTCCTTCTTCTGGATATAAGCTTCAGAGCTTTCTCTGGGTTTCTGCACTTCCATAAAATACAGCCGGGACACTATCCGAGCACCTAAAAGTGCAGACAGAATTCTCCTAGTCCATCTGTATAAGTTATTTTTAACTGGCTGTCCATCATCCAAGGCTGCCTTAATTACTGACCAGTCCTCTGAATTACAACTAGCTCTATCTATAGCTTGACAATCAGGAACAGTCCATCCTGTTTGATCCAAACATTCTGCAACCCACTGAATTGCTATATCCTTGTTCAATGGACCTAAATTCATAGCTGCTGCTTTCACCTGTTCTAGTGCTAATGGAGCAGTAACAGTGACAGTTTGTTCTACCCTGCACTGCTGCTGATCCGGTACATTACCATCTCCTACTCCCCCTGCAGCTGGAGCTTTTTCCATTTTTATAATCTGCTGTGTCACTACTGGAACCATAGGACACTGTTCCACCTTTTCCTTCATGTAATGCAACTGCTGCCTCAAAGGAACATAAGAACTCAAAGCTTTTGCAAGTTCAGGTAGACCCCTACCTCCACTAGGGTCCAGGGAATCTGGATCCAACCAAATGTTTTCATCCCAGTTACAAGGCTGCCTTAAGCCAGCTGCGACAGCTGCCACAACTCCCCGCTTTTCCTGCAACTGAGCCTGAAGGCTATAAATCACCTCTTGACAAGCTAGTAGTCTACCTCTGATCCATTCTGCTCTTTAGCATCCCTTGTAACTGCTTGCATTCCTGCCTGTGCTTCAGCAAGATTTTCTTTACACTGTCAAAGTTCACTGTCCAATCTCTTACATTCACTTTTTAATGCATCTTTCTCCTCTGCTATCACCTTCTGTACAACAGTTGCCTGCAAAGCTTCTGTAGTCATTTGACAGTGATGATTTTTCAACTGCTTAACCTGTTCTTCCAGATCTCTAACCTGGTCTCTCAATGCCTGCACCTCCTCTTGGGACTGATCTCTCAATGCTGGACATCCTCTTGGGACTGAATAACCATTTCTCCAGCTCCCTCTGCAGCCATCCAGAGAGCCCACCTAGCTGTTGCTTTTCTTTTGTTTTTTTGGTCAGGGCTTACCGTTAGTAACATACAACGTGTATGCCTTACATGCATCTGTCAATTCATCCACTCCATGAAAAGCCTTAGGCTTCCATGGACCAAGCCCCTTCCTTTTCACCCACTGAAACAACAAACTCTCCTACTCCTCCTTCTCATCCAGCCATATATTGGGTGTTGTCATTGTACAAAAGGTAACTATCCTTTTTAGTTTCCCAATGAAACTTTCTCTTTCTTTTTTAGAAACAGTGTTTTCACTGTCCACAGGACAAACAATGACAATAGTTTCTAGTTTCTCAGTGCCTTAATCTGTAAAGGTTGCAACCCTTTCAACAGAAAACATAAGAAACCTGTCTCCTCATGAGACTGAATACCATTCATATTTCCAACAGCTCTACGTTCATGAAAGAGCTAATCCTGGTTTTTGCCACGTTCTCCACCAACTGTTTGCACCACTGATCAGCCGATAGTGCTTAGGGATCGTTAAAGAACAATTAACTCTTAAATGGAATGTGAACTATGAACAGAGAAAATTCAGTGTCCTAAAATCAAAGTCTAACTTTATTAATAAAACAAGTATTATCTCAGCAGTTTCTATATTCAGAGAGAGAAAAAAACACTTAATACAATGATCTCACCCAATCCCAGATGTTACTTTGTTTCACAGAAAAGACAGCCACTCAGTTCCTGAAGCAAAGGGTGCATCATTGGCTGGGATGATCCAGACAGCTGTTGAAAGCTGGATTCGTGATGTAAATGATGATGATGACACACTTTCTTATTTCCCCCTTTTATGCTTTTCTTTAACTTGACTCCTTACTTTTGGATTGGTCTTTCTGCAGTCAACATCTTGTTCATATTTTATCCTGTCACCATAATACTTTTTCAACATCCCCACTACGAGCACACCTCTTAATTTGGCCTTTTCCAGTGTCTTATTTTAGCATTGTCCATTGGTTTCTTTTATCACCTTTCATTAACATATCCAAACATTTAATCCCTCTGATTCAGCTGGTTAGTGCCAGGTTCAGTTAATTTGAGCTAGTAACAAAAGTATTGCTATGTTGTGTTAGAAAAACTTCTCACAGTGACAGAAAAAGAAAAGAAACATCATGCGAGTAAACTCAAGGCCATAAGTTGCTTGTAAGAAACAAGGCCAGCTGATATTGCAAACACCAGCAAAATGAGAAGTTCAGATAACAATGAGGCTATACAGAACTTTAGGCTGAATATAAAAGAAAACTTTAATGCTATAATTCACCACTCTATAAACAGGTGCAACTTTAAAGCATAAAATATGACAAGCTGTATCCACTACTCCCCCCAGCTTGGTGTCATCTGCAAACTTGCTGAGGGTGCACTCCATCTCATCTTCCAGGTTGTTGATGAAGATATTGAACAAAAACAGTCCTCAACTAGCACAAAACAAGGTTGTTTTGAGGATATATTTTATTAGACCAACTTTTATCCCTTAAAAAAAGATAACCAAAATGCCTTGCTCCCCACATATTTAATTGACATAATGGCTACAACATCATTACAATCCTAGATCAATTTTCTTGAAAACTACTAAACACTTGGTCAGTGATGTCTGGTTTATTTCTCACTACATTTTGGAATAAAGTCTCTTAATTTTGTGGCCCCCAGATATGGCACAGAATCCAAACATATCTGCTAAGTATTTGTCATGCTATTGACATGTCTATATTTAGGCAACTTAAATGGGCTGACTGGCAGAGGTGAGGAGCACTCAAAGCTGGGAGCCATAGTATCTTAGAATCAGTGAAATCAGGTCTTTGACATAGATTCCTAAAAATGTATTAATTTGGCAAATGAAATATATTTCACCATGAACTCCCTGTTCCTGAAAATGAAAAACCAAAACAGTTTATAACAGAGCTCTGGATCATGACGTCCATATTCTGAAGCTTCACCAGTGATGTTTTTCTTTTCTTTTTCCTTTTTTTTTTCTTTGTTTTTTTGGAAATGATGGAATCAAAAATACCTTAAACAAGGGAAAACTGTTTCCATGTTTTAGGCAGTTCTAGTCAACAATAAGACCAATAGGATAATGTTTTGTAAAACACCTAAGTCACTTAAGAACAAAATGGCAAACTTTTCAGAAGCACACAAGTGATCTAGGAGCCTAAGTCACATTTTCATAAATGATGGCGTTCTGTAGAGCTGAACTAGCTACCGCGAAGTAAGAGGTCATGGATACATGAGCTTTTTTAAGACATCTATCCCTATACATGTTCCTATTCTACAGAAAGCTGAATCCTCTTTCAGTGAGGGTTAAGCTACCACAGTTTAGTTTTCTCCTACCATTTTGTGAAAGCATAAGCAAGGACAGTTATCATAGCTGATGTGTAGTAGATTCCCATCTCTTTTTACCTCAAAATAAACAGTTAATTTGCTCAGACCTTTAGGCAAGTAAGAGTCATTGCTTTTCAATAAGCTTTTGCTTCATAAGTTCTTAATCACTTAAAATTTTACATTATTTCTTTGGGTCCCAAGTCATTTAAGTGCTTTTGAAAATTTTACCTATGAGCAATTAAATTACTATAGCTGTATTAGTACCATAGTTTCCACTTTGTTCTTCCTTCTGTTCATGGCTTTCTGTGAAAGCATATTATGATCAAAAGGGAAGATCTAAGTACCCACCTTCAATGTGAAGTTAAAAGGTGGATTTTGGCGGCAGGATAGGATTCAGAGAGTCGTAGTGAATGTATCTGTGTCATCCTGGCGAGAAGTGGGCAGCAGTGTGCTGCAGAGGAAAGTGCTTGGTCCAGTACTTTTCAACATTGTTATCAATGATTTGGTTGTGGGAGTAAAGAGATCACTGGCCAAGTTCTCAGTTGACACTGAGTTATGGGGGAGCATGATCACGCTTGAAGATAAGCTACAGTTACAGCTGGACCTAGACAGGCTGGCAAGTTGGGTGGATCGGAATCTGATGAAGTTCAACATCGAGAAATGTAAAGTCCTCCACCTCAGGATGAGCAACTCCCAACACACCTACAGGCTTGGCAGCACCAACGGACTAGCACCACAAATGAAAGGGACCTGGGGGTAATAATAGACCACAGTATAAATATGAACCAGCAGTGCAATGCTGTAGCCAGTAAGGCAAATAATACTCTGGCATAGGTCAATCAATGCATCTGCAGCAAAAGCAAGGAAGTGATTCTTTTGCTCTCAGCACTGGAGAGACCACAGCTAGAGTACTGCATCCAGTTATGGGCACTACACTTTAACAAAGACATGGACACGCTTGAAAGGGTCCAAAGAAGAGCCATCTGTATGAGAAGAGTCTTACACAGCAAGCCATACAAGGAAAGGCTGAGGAATGTGGAACTCTTCAACCTGAAGAAAAGAAGGCTAAAAGGGGACCTGGTAGCAGCTTACCACTACGCTAGGGGAGCACATCAAGGGCTTGGTGAGCAAGTGTTCACCAGAGCACCTGAGGGGAAGACTAGGAGTAATGGCCACAAACTCCTGGAAGACTGATTCAGGCTCAACATTAGGAAAAACTTCTTCAGAGTCAGATTGTCCAGACTGCGGAATAAGCTCCCTCCAGAGGTGGTGCAATCACCTACCTTGGAAATCTTCAAGAGGAGACTAGAGAGTCACCTTCCTGGGGTCACCTGACTCCTAATTATCTTTCCTGCTTGGTGCAGGGGGCTGGACCCGATGATCTTCCAAGATCTTCCAGCCTTACAATCTATGTCCACAAGAGGTTACTTGATGATTCTTGGCTCACAGGTATTTTGAATAAATCGGGGCGTTACTCCTGAAACATGCTTCTATTTAGTGGAGTGGCTTTACAACAGACGCTCCACATTGTAATCCATTACCCATTTATTAAAACACTACAAACAAGTCTCCTAACTTCTTGAAAAGAAAATAGGAATTTCAATGTAAAATATTTCACATCTTCTTATCAATGATACATGTTTCACCCTGAGAAGTGGAGGTGGCTCTTGATGGTAGAAATCTATTCAGATAAATGAAATTGCCTAAACCTGGCCAAAACTTGCTTTTGCTTACAGTAACAACAAATTTTACCTGTAACTCTAAGGAACAAGGCAAACCTTTCCTGAGGTTTTATGAAGCTAATATACAGAAATATTTTCCTTTAAAAAAATAATTTCCAGGCAAACTATGTTTCCTGACAAAGAATTGAAGTAAATATGCTAAAATTCTGGTGACACTTCTGGTTGGATTCAATTACTCAAATCCTCCTGAGAGAGGATATATTCTCCTGGGATTTCCTACACAGTTGTCAATCATTATGGACAGCTTAGAGAAGCATCCAAATCTTTCTGATACTTATTTAAAGAAAGTCATTGAGCTTATAGAGCTTCATCCATTACTAATGAAATGAAAAGATCCCAATTTGTGCCTGAATAGTATGGCTAAAATATTTTTCTTCTGAACTCAGGGGGTCTACTGTAATGTTAATTACAGGTATAAACCAAAGTAGGTTTTGGCCCTGTCACTGTGTGAAGTTACAAACATAGCTTTTAAAAAAAAATTCTACATTGAAAAGTTTCTCTCATTTGTTATACCTATACAAGTCCCATTAATCAAAGCTTTGGCATTTTGATCCATCAGCTGAGTCAGCTTCAACAGATTAATTATTGTAATCATCTCCCACCCAGGCTTTCCTAAACATTCTGAAATTCCATCTTTTGTCTCTAAGCTATTTGTAATCTGTATTTAGGATTATTCTGTCCTGCTTTTGGTCAAATCCATGTATATTCACCATGCACAGGCACATATATATAGACCCTACTCTTCTCATTATTTAGTAATAATGGTGCTTTACCTGCAGATATCTTTTACCACACCATCCTGATTCTACTAGTCCAGAGACTTTCAACTGCTATATGTCTTTGCAATGCCCTTCTGTGTGAGATCAGGAACAGTGGGTTGACTGTATTTTCCAGTCAAAATTAAAAACCCATTCGTTCAGCTTGACTTATGCTTAGTGACAGCTCTGTGTATTTCTCACTGTGATGTGAATACATGAAGGACACAGAATAAGGATGCATTGAATTACATTGCATTGTATGGTAAATGTGATTGGAGTAATTACCAGTGTCCAAGTTTTTATCCTTTTTTTCATTAAAGCTGTTATTATGCCAATGGCAGAGATAAATAATACAAGGTTTTTATTAGCATCTGCCTTAGCTAAAATGTGAATGGCACAAAAACCAATACAGACAAGAATAAAAAATAACATAAATAAACATTAGCACTTTTAACTGTGCAGGTGTAAATGTCACTAATGAAGAAAGAATAAATATGTGTTGTTAATTATCCTGGTTTACTTAAATATAGAATATAAAAGGAAATGAGATGCTTGTCAGAAGTAACAATAAGATAAATTAAACATTTTATTATAAAGTAGACAATATAGTATACCTTATAGAATATGCTATTATACACTACATTCCTTTTCCTTTAATATCTGGCACTTCAAAACAGGTCATGCTGTATGGTCAAACCTTGATTATAAGGTGTCAGCCCAGATGTATTTTTTCCTAACCTGTTTGATTGTAGCATGTGGTTTAAAATGCAATTGTCTGAATCACTCCCAGCCAAACAAAGTATATTCTCAGCTTTTGTGTCAGATTCCTGGAATTCATTACCCTCTCTGGTGTTCAGTACATGATGTACATGACCCTTCATTAATGAGCGTATTGTATGTGTCTACAAAGTAGATCCATTTAAAGGACATAGTTATTTTATTTTTAAAAGTATCTTAGCATTTTGCTCTTGGTTTTTTAGCTGTTAAAGAGATTACACAGCTTTGAATCTAGTTACAGAGCCTTTTAGCTTAAGGTCATCAGCTCAAATTATAAGTCTGTCATAAATGAAAATCATCATACAATAGCAGCTTTTGTCAAATTGTTTGGTGGTCTCAAATTTTGCCTACTGCAAAATTATCTTCCTGACTAGGAAAAGAAAAGCAGAGAGAGGGGGTGCAATGCTAGGACATCATCAAGCAGGTTCAGGAAATACTTCTAGAGAATCCACCCTATGTTTTAAAAACTCTAGTGGTAGGACGGGACTTCTGCAGTGTAGTCAGGGTTAAACTCATGCAGAAAAAAAACAGACCAGTAAAAGTCTCAGTCCCTGAATTAATGGATGGAGACAGAATACCCTTAGCTAAGAACAGCATGAGCATCACCTTTCACTTCTGGAAGTGATATCCCAAGACTGAGGTTGATACCTTGATGTTGAGTGTATTGCCCTTGTTCTACTGATAAAACAGATTACATTGATTCCTATGACTGTCATGTTGGCGCCTTTTATAACCACAACCATTTACTCTTCTTTTTTTTTTATCGGTGGCCATTTAATATTAGTTATGGGTGACCACTAGTATTTATGACCAATCCATTTAATATTTCACATTGGTTATTAATTTAGAATGTTATCAGCTATTAATCAGCTTTGAGGGTCAGCTTTTTGTTGGCAGTCAAATCTCACACCAGTCTGGCAGGATATTCATCATTCTGTATATACACGACCTGAAAAGTGATCTTTTTAGGAATTGCATTTTATTACACTGCTAAAAGTAGCCTTTCTTTAGCAGTTCCTGCCAATTCTGCATAGCATTTATGTAGGTGTGTAACACATTAGTTTGTCACCTTAAGAAGGGACAGACATCCCTGTTCAGTTGTGGGGCATTCTGCTAACAAAGGAGTGTCCCAGAAGAAACTTAAAACCCTGGAAGAGAGAGCAAAAGGGAACAAACGGTGAGGAGAAGCCAAGCTGCTGTTCTTGGGAAAGCCAGAGAGGAAAGTTGTTCTTCTAATGTCAAGAAAGGACAGAAGATTTTGGTTTGTTCTGTTTGTGTTGTTAGAGACTGAGGTTTCTTTAGTGAAAATTGAGCTGTCTGAGGAACTAATAGCAGAGCTAACTGGCCTACAAAAGGCAACAGGATAAAGGACCCACTTCCAAAGTACTTACAAGGCACTTAAGAGGTTTTTAAGTGCTATGCTGAATCCAGGCCAGTATTAAATACAGTCTCTTCACCTGGCTTAGCTCAATTGAGCTTTATATAAATTGAGAATATAACCCATAATATTTATGACCAGAGTCTCTGAATCAGCACAATAGGGTGGTGATCATTACAGATGGATTAAAATAACTGTTTAGAAATTTGGATGAAAGAAAAAAATATAGATTTTTGAAATCCATATTCCTTCTTAAAACAACTCAGCTATGACTATCTGTTGCAAGAAGGTGGTCATGTCTATCACCTAGACTTGTTTTTTATGCTGAATTATAATGCCAATATGTAAAGTCTAACATTCATTAGTGGTTACACACTACTGACATTGGAAATAATGGAACCTCCTCCACTCTAAACTGCAATAGTGTTAGTAAAGTCATTTTCTTATACATAGTTCTTATACAATTGGAAAGTTGTTGTCAACTAATTTTAAGCAGTGTTGGAGGTTGCCATACTGTAAGAATAGTTTCTCCAGTGGTATCCATGTCTGAAAAGGGTTACTTCTGAAGATATAATCATAGCATAATTACATCAGTACCTTTTGCTATGCCAGTCCTGTTTTAACAAGAACCATTTTGAAGGACAGCAGCTCTAGGAAGGAGAAAATTTCTCCTTGACAGTGTCCATAATGCACCAATGCACTCAAAATCATACAATCATAGAAATGAGGGTTGGAGATCATCTAGTCCAACACCCTGCACAAAGCAGGACCATCTCCAACTATATCATCTCACCCAAGGTTTTGTCTAGCCAGGTCTTTAAAACCTCCAAGGATAGAGACTCTGCCACCTCTCTGGGTAACCAGTCCCAGTGCTTTACTACCCTCCTAGTGAGATAATTCTTCCTAATATCCAACCTAAACTTCCCTTGCTACAACTTGAGACCACTGCTCATTGTTCTGTCATCTGCTACAACTGAGAACAATCTAGCTTCATCTTCTTTGGAACCACTGTTCAGGTGGTTAAAGGTTTCTATTAAATGCCCCTCAGTCTTCTCTTTTGAAAACTAAATAAACCCAGTTCCCTCAGCCTCTCCTCAGAAGTCAGTGCCCCTGCCCTCTAACCATCTTTGTTGCCCTCTGCTGGCTTCTTTCCAATTTGTCCACATCCTTTCTGTTAGTGGGGGTCCCAAAACTGGACATAGTACTCCAAATGTGGCCTCACAAGTGCTGAATAGAGGGGAATAATCACTCCCCTTGATTTACTGTTTTCTCAACAAGGGCTCACTGTTGGTTCATATTCAACTTCTTGTCCATTGTAACCCCAGGTGCTTTCCTGCAGAGCTGCTGCTTAGCCAGTTGGTCCCCAGCCTGTATCAGTGCATGGGCTTTTGCTGTCCTAAGTACAGAACTTTGCACTTATCCTTGTTAATCTTCATGGGATTTCTTCTGGTCCAATCTTTCGATTTTTTGAGGTTTCTCTGGGGATGTCTACATGTACCCCATTTAAGTGGGATTAGCCTAAAATTGCCATTTTAACATGCCTTGTTAAGGGCATGTATCCACATGCGTGCAGCTTTAACGCGCCTTTGAAATGGCAATTTTAGGCTAATCCTGCCTAAATTTGATACCTGCATAAAGCAAGTATCAAATGTAGGCGCAATTCACTAAATCACATTAGCCCACATGTAGATGCTTAATGTGCATTAACATGTCTCCACGTGGGCTAATATTATCTTGCTAATTGTGCCTAAAAATTAATGTACCTTAATGCAGATTAGTGTGTCTACATGTAAAGGTGCATTAAATTTAGGTGTGTGTAAATACATGTGTAGACACGCCCTCTGAATCCTAGCCCTTTATCATCCTGATTCTGTACCTCCTTTTTAGGACTGCTCTCCCTGTGTATTAATCTTGCCTTTTGAATGCGAGTCCTCAACTCAGGCCACTGTATAGCATAATCAACAGGTCCTAATATAACTTTCACCAGTGCAGCCAACCCCTCTGTTAGGGTGGTCTTAAATCCCAAATCATCAAAGTTATAATCTCCATTTCTCAGCTGAGGAAATAAACCTAATGCACATCCTAACAACTCCTTCTTCTGGATATAAGCTTCAGAGCTTTCTCTGGGTTTCTGCACTTCCATAAAATACAGCCGGGACACTATCCGAGCACCTAAAAGTGCAGACAGAATTCTCCTAGTCCATCTGTATAAGTTATTTTTAACTGGCTGTCCATCATCCAAGGCTGCCTTAATTACTGACCAGTCCTCTGAATTACAACTAGCTCTATCTATAGCTTGACAATCAGGAACAGTCCATCCTGTTTGATCCAAACATTCTGCAACCCACTGAATTGCTATATCCTTGTTCAATGGACCTAAATTCATAGCTGCTGCTTTCACCTGTTCTAGTGCTAATGGAGCAGTAACAGTGACAGTTTGTTCTACCCTGCACTGCTGCTGATCCGGTACATTACCATCTCCTACTCCCCCTGCAGCTGGAGCTTTTTCCATTTTTATAATCTGCTGTGTCACTACTGGAACCATAGGACACTGTTCCACCTTTTCCTTCATGTAATGCAACTGCTGCCTCAAAGGAACATAAGAACTCAAAGCTTTTGCAAGTTCAGGTAGACCCCTACCTCCACTAGGGTCCAGGGAATCTGGATCCAACCAAATGTTTTCATCCCAGTTACAAGGCTGCCTTAAGCCAGCTGCGACAGCTGCCACAACTCCCCGCTTTTCCTGCAACTGAGCCTGAAGGCTATAAATCACCTCTTGACAAGCTAGTAGTCTACCTCTGATCCATTCTGCTCTTTAGCATCCCTTGTAACTGCTTGCATGCCTGCCTGTGCTTCAGCAAGATTTTCTTTACACTGTCAAAGTTCACTGTCCAATCTCTTACATTCACTTTTTAATGCATCTTTCTCCTCTGCTATCACCTTCTGTACAACAGTTGCCTGCAAAGCTTCTGTAGTCATTTGACAGTGATGATTTTTCAACTGCTTAACCTGTTCTTCCAGATCTCTAACCTGGTCTCTCAATGCCTGCACCTCCTCTTGGGACTGATCTCTCAATGCTGGACATCCTCTTGGGACTGAATAACCATTTCTCCAGCTCCCTCTGCAGCCATCCAGAGAGCCCACCTAGCTGTTGCTTTTCTTTTGTTTTTTTGGTCAGGGCTTACCGTTAGTAACATACAACGTGTATGCCTTACATGCATCTGTCAATTCATCCACTCCATGAAAAGCCTTAGGCTTCCATGGACCAAGCCCCTTCCTTTTCACCCACTGAAACAACAAACTCTCCTACTCCTCCTTCTCATCCAGCCATATATTGGGTGTTGTCATTGTACAAAAGGTAACTATCCTTTTTAGTTTCCCAATGAAACTTTCTCTTTCTTTTTTAGAAACAGTGTTTTCACTGTCCACAGGACAAACAATGACAATAGTTTCTAGTTTCTCAGTGCCTTAATCTGTAAAGGTTGCAACCCTTTCAACAGAAAACATAAGAAACCTGTCTCCTCATGAGACTGAATACCATTCATATTTCCAACAGCTCTACGTTCATGAAAGAGCTAATCCTGGTTTTTGCCACGTTCTCCACCAACTGTTTGCACCACTGATCAGCCGATAGTGCTTAGGGATCGTTAAAGAACAATTAACTCTTAAATGGAATGTGAACTATGAACAGAGAAAATTCAGTGTCCTAAAATCAAAGTCTAACTTTATTAATAAAACAAGTATTATCTCAGCAGTTTCTATATTCAGAGAGAGAAAAAAACACTTAATACAATGATCTCACCCAACCCCAGATGTTACTTTGTGTCAAAGAAAAGACAGCCACTCAGTTCCTGAAGCAAAGGGTGCATCATTGGCTGGGATGATCCAGACAGCTGTTGAAAGCTGGATTCGTGATGTAAATGATGATGATGACACACTTTCTTATTTCCCCCTTTTATGCTTTTCTTTAACTTGACTCCTTACTTTTGGATTGGTCTTTCTGCAGTCAACATCTTGTTCATATTTTATCCTGTCACCATAATACTTTTTCAACATCCCCACTACGAGCACACCTCTTAATTTGGCCTTTTCCAGTGTCTTATTTTAGCATTGTCCATTGGTTTCTTTTATCACCTTTCATTAACATATCCAAACATTTAATCCCTCTGATTCAGCTGGTTAGTGCCAGGTTCAGTTAATTTGAGCTAGTAACAAAAGTATTGCTATGTTGTGTTAGAAAAACTTCTCACAGTGACAGAAAAAGAAAAGAAACATCATGCGAGTAAACTCAAGGCCATAAGTTGCTTGTAAGAAACAAGGCCAGCTGATATTGCAAACACCAGCAAAATGAGAAGTTCAGATAACAATGAGGCTATACAGAACTTTAGGCTGAATATAAAAGAAAACTTTAATGCTATAATTCACCACTCTATAAACAGGTGCAACTTTAAAGCATAAAATATGACAAGCTGTATCCACTACTCCCCCCAGCTTGGTGTCATCTGCAAACTTGCTGAGGGTGCACTCCATCTCATCTTCCAGGTTGTTGATGAAGATATTGAACAAAAACAGTCCTCAACTAGCACAAAACAAGGTTGTTTTGAGGATATATTTTATTAGACCAACTTTTATCCCTTAAAAAAAGATAACCAAAATGCCTTGCTCCCCACATATTTAATTGACATAATGGCTACAACATCATTACAATCCTAGATCAATTTTCTTGAAAACTACTAAACACTTGGTCAGTGATGTCTGGTTTATTTCTCACTACATTTTGGAATAAAGTCTCTTAATTTTGTGGCCCCCAGATATGGCACAGAATCCAAACATATCTGCTAAGTATTTGTCATGCTATTGACATGTCTATATTTAGGCAACTTAAATGGGCTGACTGGCAGAGGTGAGGAGCACTCAAAGCTGGGAGCCATAGTATCTTAGAATCAGTGAAATCAGGTCTTTGACATAGATTCCTAAAAATGTATTAATTTGGCAAATGAAATATATTTCACCATGAACTCCCTGTTCCTGAAAATGAAAAACCAAAACAGTTTATAACAGAGCTCTGGATCATGACGTCCATATTCTGAAGCTTCACCAGTGATGTTTTTCTTTTCTTTTTCCTTTTTTTTTTCTTTGTTTTTTTGGAAATGATGGAATCAAAAATACCTTAAACAAGGGAAAACTGTTTCCATGTTTTAGGCAGTTCTAGTCAACAATAAGACCAATAGGATAATGTTTTGTAAAACACCTAAGTCACTTAAGAACAAAATGGCAAACTTTTCAGAAGCACACAAGTGATCTAGGAGCCTAAGTCACATTTTCATAAATGATGGCGTTCTGTAGAGCTGAACTAGCTACCGCGAAGTAAGAGGTCATGGATACATGAGCTTTTTTAAGACATCTATCCCTATACATGTTCCTATTCTACAGAAAGCTGAATCCTCTTTCAGTGAGGGTTAAGCTACCACAGTTTAGTTTTCTCCTACCATTTTGTGAAAGCATAAGCAAGGACAGTTATCATAGCTGATGTGTAGTAGATTCCCATCTCTTTTTACCTCAAAATAAACAGTTAATTTGCTCAGACCTTTAGGCAAGTAAGAGTCATTGCTTTTCAATAAGCTTTTGCTTCATAAGTTCTTAATCACTTAAAATTTTACATTATTTCTTTGGGTCCCAAGTCATTTAAGTGCTTTTGAAAATTTTACCTATGAGCAATTAAATTACTATAGCTGTATTAGTACCATAGTTTCCACTTTGTTCTTCCTTCTGTTCATGGCTTTCTGTGAAAGCATATTATGATCAAAAGGGAAGATCTAAGTACCCACCTTCAATGTGAAGTTAAAAGGTGGATTTTTAAAGTTCCTTTCAGCTAGATGCTAGCAACTCTTCTGATGCTAGAGAATGCATTACTTGATTTCTACTGGCAGATATTCCTTCACGTGCAGTGGAGGAAAGGAGGTGTATATTATATACAATACTTTGATATCCAGCATGTACGAGTTTAAATAGAATTCATTTTCATGATTAACCAATCCCTGCTGATACAAATAAATTCTGGGAAAGATAAAGATTCTCATACCACGGTTTGGTAGCTTTTTATATTTGAGCTGAGATGCAAACTAAAGAGACCCTGTAAGAATGTTGAACACTTGTCCAAATTGAAAAGCCACAAATCTCCAGTACAATTTAAATACACCAATTAGAATTTGGAATCAAATGATGGTAGTAGTGAGGGTTCTTAGTCCCCAAAGCTGAAGTCTAAATAATCGCAATGTTGGGGCTTGTGGAGCACCCCACTAGGTATTGACCTACTGCTCAACCCCACCTGGTGTTTGAAAACTGCATATAAAAATCATAGACTCAAAGGTAAGTTTTAAAACAACTGGACTGTATTGTATAACAAGTTGACAAACAATAGAATAATCAAACACATATATATAATTGAAACAACAAATAGGCTGCATCCACATGAGCATGGCCATGTGGTATGTGGTGCTGCAAACACATCTGTGCACCACACACTGCACATTTAGATGTTCTTTGCAAATCAAGGGGATGCTGCCTGTGTATGCACTGCTTCTCTGTCTTTTTCCACAGGTTCTTTTGACCTCTTGATATCCATAGGTCAAAAAAAACCAACCACCTGGAATAAAAAAAGTGGAGCAGCGCATGCAGAGGCAGCACATGCTGCTCAAAAGTGGAGCTAGGCCATCCAGAACCATGCACAGCTGCAGCCCCAGGAGGCTCCCAGGACCCCCAGGTAAGGTTTCTGGGGCCATGAGCTAAAGCACACATGGCATGGATGTTCCCCAAGGACAAGTACCTGCGGTGCAAGGTGTACCACTGCTACTTGTCACCGGGGAACCAAACATCTGTGCTCATCTGGATGCAGCCAAAGAGAGCAAAGTATGCTTTCTCAGCACACGGTGGCTCCACAGGGGCTGTCACCTCAAACGCTGAAGCTCTTTTCAGGGCACCAATCATCTCAAGGATCACAGTGTAAATGATGGGGTACAATGGTACCCCAGGCTTAGGTCCTGTTAACCACTAATGCTCCCTCCTCAGAGCGGTGCTGTAATACTCTCTGCTCAGAGCAGCACTAGCCAATCAGGATACCAATCACCTCACACTGCTAACCAACAGACAAAAACCCACCGCGCAGATCACACGGTTCTCTCACCACTTCCTTCCCAGGCACATACAACTGACCAAAGACCACACTCGCACCCAATCAAACCCTTCACTCACACACACTTCACAGGTGCAAGCTTCTTTTATTCTTAGTGCTCACACCACTCCTGACAATCACTCAAGTGTCCAATCAGCTGGACAGGAGCAGTGCCCATTATCCATCAATCATCCCTTTAACAGGTCAGCTGTTCAATCACCTCAGAAGGTGAGCAACTCATCTGAGTTACAATTTCTGAATTCCTGTCACTGCTTGGATCAGTACTGCATTTGCTCCATTCAGTAAAAGTAGATCACAACCAGGGATCCTGGTTTTCTCTCATTTAAAAAAAAAATCATAGATTTTTTTACTTAAAGTAACCCAAAATCCACGTTTCCATGATTAAAATAAAACATCACTATATATATATATATATATAGAGAGAGAGAGAGAGAGTGGTGTTTCATTTTAATCACAGAAAAATGTGGATTTTGAGTTACTTTTTTAAATCCAAAAATTGGGGATTTTTTTTAAATCAGAGAAAACCAGGATCCCAGGATCATCATCACTGAGTACAGAAGTCTCCCTCCTGACTCCTAGTCAAAGCAAGCCTCACCTCTATAAGCAGGCTTTCACTCAGTACCAATGGAGGAAGTCGAGGCCAGAAACTGGGGCCAACACAAATGTTAAACTGGTAAAAGACCAGGATGGCATTTGACAGGATATGTACCCTAACAATGAACAGGATAAGAGAAATTGGTATGAACAGAGCTGCTGCATAATCATATTTATGCGTTTCTAGTAATTAAATGAACAATGATGGTAATAAATAACCAACAAAATAAACAAAAATGAACCTGAATGCAAGGCAACCACTTAAACTAAGTCTCCATACAATAAAGAGCCCCTTTAGTAGTTTTGTCAGGAGAAGAAAACCTATAATAGATTAAATAAATCACATTAATATTCTTTAGATACACATGGATGGACATGGCCAAATGGGGGTATAACTAAATATTCCTTCATCCTGTGATCACTCACAGTTTCCTAATCTGGTATCTGAGGAGGGATCTGTATATACCCTGAGCTGTTGAATCCCATTGAAATAACCCATTCATCAAATTGCAAACTACACAGAACTAGATCCAAGAAGGAACATAAGTTCCTAAACCATGACTTAAGTAAATTTTAGGCATCAATACTTAAAACTGTGATTATATACATCATATATGTATAAAAAGCACAGTTCTGGAAATCTCTAAACTCTCTAGGATTGTCCATTTTAATATTGAAATCTCCCTGCATCAGGGGTCAACAAACTATGGCCCACAGCCTGGGTTCAGCCTGCAAAGTGCAATTTCACACAGAGACTTGGTTGAACAGAGCTGACCATCCCATCTGCAGTGTTCCCTTATGCTGTGGAGCCTGCTGCTCTGTTTTGTCTCGGCTTTTTTCCCCACTGGATATCTGAAGCTATGTGCAGATGGCCACTGGGGCAGATACTTGTGGCCCAAAAGGAAAGATAGGTCCCAAGCTCTGGCTATTCAAGCAAAAGGTTGCTGCCCCCACTGGAGGTGCCTATGCGTCCTGTGTGTGGTCAGAACTTCCCTGGTCTGAGCAACTGGGCAGTACAGTACAATGAGTTAGTACTCCACCTAACTCATTGTAAACCAGAAACTAATCAGAGTAGTCATTGTGCTCAGAGCACACCTACTGCATTGAGTTTCACACAAAACATAGCAGTCACGGGTACTTTTATGTAAAGGCATGGTGCAGGGAGGCAGTGGGGGGAGTGAAGAGAGAGGGAGAGTGGGATGCTGTTCTTGTTCCTTCTTACCTTTTATTTAATAGTCTATTGCTAAGTTCAGTTTCCTCCTTAGTCTAAGGGGTGCAAACCCACATCTCTTACTCCCAAGAGAGTACCCCAAACTATCAGGATATACTCTTCCTGTAGTAACAGAATTTAAAGATGTCCATAACTAAGGAAAATGAGAAAGTTAGTAATTGGGGGGATAGTACCTCAGCTACTTAGAGAAAAAGTGGCTGCAGAGGCTTGCCTACTGCTCCACAACAGAAATTGGTTGTGCAGCTATTTTCATTCATGCCCATCTTTATTGAATGCCATGATCACTATACTTCTCCTCCTGGTGTATCTGGGCCCTGCTCAGTTCTTTTAAAGAATACTTCTCCATCTGTCCTACCCTGCAAGGTGAAAAGCAGAATTTCAGATAACTGCTTTTCTTACTGTTGCCTAGCTCCAGAAAGCTGCCCAGTTCATGTGCAGGGTTTTTGCATCACTATTCTAAATCATGTCACCCTTGTCACATGTAGGGAACCTAAACATGGTGTTCTGGGTATTGGGTTCCTGGCTTCCAGAGTAGAATCTAAAATGTAGACATTGCAGTGCTTAATTTGAAGGCACATAAGCCTTCCATTGGATCTGACCATAAGTCAGAGTTAACAAAGCAAGAACACTGTTTAAAATTAATAATCTACAAACTTTTACTGATATATGTATTACATAATGGAAATGCAACCCTTCTGCCAGGTCCTAGGCATTAGAAAAAAAAGGTCCAGCTTTAAATTTAGGGGTTTAACACCAGGTTTCTAAATCTTGATTGAGTCTCCACCCAGAAACCTGGGAAAGTAGATTTTAACTGGATGTTCTAAAGTGAACAAAATTCCCCACTTGCAAGCAAAAGTTCAACTGAAACAGAATTTATTACCGGGGGGGATACACAACCTTAGACAAAACCTTAACCATTAAATATTAAGTGAAACCCAAATATTTCCTGTCTTTGAAGTGAGGAGCCATTATAGGCAAGTAACAGCTGATGGAGAACAGCAGCAGTATATGGCTGGGGGTGAAGGCAACCACACAGCAACAGAGGTATCACCCCCAATGAGAAGTCCTTACACCAATACACAGAAAAGGAAAAAGTAAATGGCATTTAAAGTAGATGTTATTGACTTGATTAATCTTTTTTAACTTGGGGCAGTGAAAATAATACCTCCCCAACTGTTGCAACTCAGGGAGATGCTGTCTCATGAACAATAGCAGGAAACACCCCTGCTCTGACAGTTCTGCAAGGAGAAGAATACTTTAACTTGCATTCATCAGTTCAGTAAAGCCCAGCTCATATGAATGACTGTGGAAGGTGTTGATTAAGTATCCTTTATACATACAAAGGTCATATACCATTTTTCTTGCCCTCCTTGAAGATGTATTGTCTGCCTGTTGGCTCACATTGATGGCCATATATGTTATTTAAACATTTCCCTATCTCCGTTTCATTTGTCACAGGAAGGAAAAAAAATGGTTAAATCAACTTGGAGATGAACAAGAATTCTAGAAACCATTTGAACAGTGTGTTGGCATGCAGGTCTTGTTGAAAGGCTCGTTGAAATAAGAGTCTTTTGCAGACAAAGTCTTTCTATGGTCTCAAATTCTCCTTAAATCACAGAGAAGAGGAGAATCGGACAGATTTCAAAATGTTACATGTGATGGCTTTAACAAAAGAGAGGCATCCTGACTGTAGGAGTCTTTATGGGGACAGAGAAAGCTGTAAAGTTGTCTTGGAGTCTGAAGGGGGTACAAAAATCTTAGTGAACAGACTCTTTGGGCAGCTGATACAATTCTCTTGTTGGAAGGTAGCTTCTCTGTTTCAGGCCGCAGACCTAGCAATGCAGAGTCATATTTCTTTATAGAAGTTGAATAAAAAGACCAGTGGAAGGATAGTGGATTCAGTAAGGAAGGAATTTAGGATGTTCTATTTTGTGGTAGTTGTGTATATTAATGTACTGTCACTCCAAGTTTGAGAAACTAACTTCTGGTTTCTGGTTCTCTTTTGTCACCAAGACACATTCGCTCATTTGAGGTCTACAATGGTTTGGCAGCTCCTGTCTTCCTATGACAAATGGAGTGGAGGTGGGAAATGTTTTTCATCGTTAAATTAAGTTTCAACATATGGACAAACATACTTTCATAGAGGCATATGAATCTGCAGTACAAAGATGAAAATTAAATCTCTTTCACCTCCCATCAGTGTTGGAGGTTTTTGGTGAATTAGATCTATAAAAAAAAGAATAAAACCTGGATTACAGATATGCTTTAATCACATAAAACAAGGATAAATCCTTAATGTAACTGATGATGAGAATGCTTTGCACTTTAATAGCAATTTTTGTCAGAGGAGCTTAAACTTTACAGTTGTGAGCCAAGACTTTAAAAAATGATCAGGGTTTTGGGCATCTCCACTTCTAAAGAGACATTCTGAAGATGACCAATTATTACAAAGTGGAAATTCCTGTAAATCAGGGGTGGGGAGAGAGGCAACAGTTCCCTTTAAGGCATATTAAATTGGGGAACAAAAAACTGTGGTACCATTAATCATGAATCACTTCTGAAAAGTCTTAGCTGTAGGGTATTATCCTCTCCATGCAAACTGACAGGGAAAGTAAAGCACAGATGGGGTAACCCAAGGCAATATATCAATAGCACACATTCATTCCTCATCCCCCACTCTAACAACTAGATAGGGTCCTTCTCCATATGAAAACAGTGAAATAAAATCTTTACCAATAGAAAAAGTGGAACCCAACAGTTCATAATTGTTTACGAATGTCACAATGGGGAAAAAATAAATATAAGAACACCGTAGTAACTCTGATTCATTTTAATGATCCATTGGCCAGCTGGTATGAAGAGCATCATTAATGAAGCATGAGATTTCATGCTGCTTGGCCACCCAGCAGGAGATATACATCACCTTATGCTGATTCTCTTGTACTAGCTCCTAAAGCCAGGAAAGTCACTGTATTACGGACACATTAAAAGTGAGATATGTATATATTATTCAGTCTTCTTTGGATATCACTGACAACTATCATACAATTTGTTAGAGTGACAGCTTTCAACAGAGCATCGCCCTGTGAAATAGAGTACAGAGCCACACACTGTAAAGGGAAAAATGTAAAATCAAAAGAGTTTTATAAAAGCCACTATTCAGTGAGGTTAGGTATTGTCATTAATAGCTAACCAGGATTTTTTTTTTCTCTCCAGCAAGAAGTCAGTAATAGAAACAATTAAATGTTATGTATTAAGTTAGTACCAGATGGCATTAGAATCATTTAAAATATTTTTAAATAACTGTTATCTCAGCACATACATATATATGAACACCTGTGCATGTAAAAATCAGGGTATGGACATATACTCATTTTACAATGGGATAAAAAGGCATGGGCCCTTTTCATCAGGTGCTCTGCAGTAAAGAGCTCATGCAAATGCTCTAATTGCATGATAAATGGAAGCAAAAATATAGTATATAACCCTTTAAATCAAGAGAGGTAAGTTACTGTAGTTTACTTTTCAATTACCTTAGGAGAAGAGTATTCACATGGGCTACTACAGCAAGGCAACCAAAGCCCAAACTCTCTTGCTTGGCAGTATTTTTGAACATTGAGGCTAAGGACAGAGGGTGGCTGTAGACATGCTGCAGGGCTGCTCTGACATGCTGTTATTACTGCACATCGGAGCAGACTCGATTAATCCAGTGTGCTGGGGCTTGGTAATTACTGTGCTTCAGCCAGCTTCCATGTCTCATGAATTAGCATCCCCACACTTCAAAATGGTGCTGGGGGCACTTGAACTAAAGCTCCTTGAATGAGCTTTATTTCAAGCACCCCCACCACCATTTTGAAGCATGGGAATATTAATACAAGAGACACTGTGGCACTTTAATTAGAATGGCTCTCAGAGCCATTCTAAATAAAGTGCCTCACCCCCAGAGCATGTGTAAAAGTGCCCAGAAATTACACATAAACTGGTTCAAATCTGTAACACAACAGAAGTTCAGTGTTGTTCATAGCTGTTTTCAGAATGGCCAAAACAAGTTTAAGATAAACCTGGATGGATGTAGTATCAGACTTAACTGATTTAGGTTAAAGTGGTTTATTGAACTTCTGTCCCAGATCCCTTCCAGATTCAAGTTAACTCCCAGTCCCCAACATCCCAAGATGCTTTGCATCTCCCCTGCAACGCTCCCCACATCTTATAAGGTGGGAGGGCTAGCCTTGGCCCAAGCTGTCTGCTTCAGCCGAGCAAGGAGGTGTGCTCTAGTGTGCGCTCCCCCAGCTTCTGGCCTAGGCCACTGCAGGCATATGGCTGCATTTCCAGAATCAAAAGTAAATGTCTGCTCACTTGCTTATTGGTTCAGTCTACGCAGCTTAGATTAACCTGCAAAGATTGAATTGATTCAGCCTCAGGCTTTTTAATTGTCTGTCAGCCTCAGGCTTTTTTATTTAACTAGCCTGTGAACATCCATATTTGAATGGTTAACCATGTCACCATACATTTTACACTTTTCTGTTGGTCTTATCACATTTACTAGTAAGAATTTGTTGCTATTTTTTGTGGTACATTTATAATCAAGGCAGAATAGCAAGTTTGACTACAAGACTCCTGCTTTGTGTAATGCTCTTTTTTTGTTGAACTGGAACAGGATATGCTGTGGCAAATTCAGATTATTTACAATACCGAAGATTTTGTTTAAATATGAAAATGAATAATGCTACAACCACAATCAGCACTTCCAGGGAGGAGGCTTCCTGGGAAGGACAATCTTCATCTCTCTTCTAGAGGTAAGCATCTGTTCTCCTGCAGGTTGGCTGATCTCCTCCGAAGAGCTTTAAACTAGGTTCGACAGGGGACAGGGAACTGGTGGTCGACAAGAATCCAGGGTGGGTGAGCCACAAACAAGGCACTGGACTTAACCAGGTAAGCACTAAGGGGCACACTAACCATTAAGGCAAAGGGGCACCAAGAACACCCATTGGGGGGCTAAAATATCTTTACACAAATGCCAGGAGTATGGGGAATAAGCAGGACGAGCTCACACTCTTACTTGCTAGCACACAGAATGACCTACTTGGCTTAACTGAAACATGGTGGTATTCTACGCATGACTGGGCAGTAGGCATTGAGGGGTACAGGTTGTATAGGCGAGACAGAGTGGGGAAAAAAGGCAGGGGTGTAGCTCTCTATGTTAGGGAGCAGTACACATCTTCCATCATCAAGGCAGGGGTAGAGGAGGGAAATACCGAGGCATTGTGGGTCAGGATCCAGGGGGGCCAAGGGAAAAGGACTTGGTAGTGGGGGTCTACAACAGACCTCCTCATCAGAATGATGAGCTAGATGAGGTATTCTGCAGGCAGCTCTCAGAAGCCATTCAGGTGAGGGAGGCAGTGGTCATGGGGGATCTAAATTACCCAGACATCTGGGAGGAGCAGACGGCCAAAGCAAACCACTCAAGTAGGTTCTTATACTGCATGCAGGACCTCCACCTAACCCAGGTGTTGTCCAGTCCCACCAGGGTAGCGCCTTGCTAGACCTGGTCTTAGCAACAGGGGATGATCTTGTGGGAAACCTGTGAGTACACAGTAACGTGGGAGATGGTGACCATTTCTTGGTAGAGTTCACTATCCAGCGAAGGGTGGGGAAAATATCCAGTGAGGCTAAAGTGTTAGACTTCAGAAGGGCCAACTTTAGTAAACGTAGAAGGCTAGTTAGTGAGGTGGTCAAACTCAAGAGCATCGAGCAAATGGGGGTCCAGGAGGGTTGGAGGTTTCTAAAGGAAGTGATCCTTGGGGCACAAAAGGAGTCTATCCTTTTATGAAGGAAAGGGGATAAGGGGATAAAAAAGCTCCCTTGGCTGAACAGGGAACTCCAGAAAAGACTAGGGGCGAAGCAAGAGATTTATAGGCAGTGGAAGCAGGGGGAAACCATGAAGGAGGAATACACCTCCCTGGTGTGCTATTGCAGGGAATCAGTTAGGCAGGCCAAGGTAGGACTGGAGCTTAGGCTGGCTACAAAATTAAGGACAATAAAAAGTCCTTCTACAGATACATAGCGAGCAAAAGGAAGGTGCAGAATAACATAGGGCCCCTGCAGGACAAATCAGGCCATTTGGTGGTTGATGTAAGGAAAAGGGCAGAGCTCTTTGCTTCAGTATTCCTAAGTACTGACCAAGACAATTCCCCGACCTTGAACATAGACAGATGTCCAAAAGACAATCAGACCACCAAAGGTTAGTGCTGACTTAGTTAAGGAGCACTTGGAAGGACTGGATGGGTACAAGTCAGCTGGCCCGGATGACCTCCATCTACGAGTGCTGAAGGAATTGGCCAGTGTCATAGCTGAGCCACTGGCACGGCTGTTCAAGTACTCATGGTGCTCTGGCCAGGTCCCTGAGGACTGGGAAAGGGCCAATGCGGTGCCCATTTTTAAGAAGGGGAGAAGGGATAAGCTGGGTAACTTTAGGTCAGTCCATCTTACTTCTATCCTTTGGAAAATACTGGAAAAAATCATCCAAGAGTGCATTTGTGAAGGCCAAGCAGGGGAAATGATGCTGAAAGGAAACCAGCACAGGTTCATCTCAGGTAGATCCTGTCTGACAAAACTTATAGCCTTTTATGACCAGGTCACACACTGCCTTGACACAGGAGCTGAGGCTGATGTCATCTACCTGGACTTTAAGAAGACCTTCAACACAGTTTCACATCCTATTCTCATAGGGAACCTAGCAGGCTGTGGAGTGGACACATATACAGTCAGCTGGGAGGCCAACTGGCTTGGGACCACACCCAGAGAGTGGTGGTGGCCAGGTCATTCTCGGCCTTGAAGGAGGTGGGCAGTGGGGTCCCACAGTGTTTGGTCCTTGGACCGGTTTTATTTAATATCTTCATGAGTGATTTGGACAAGGGTGTGGAGAGCACCCTCTCCAAGTTCGCAGATAATACCAAGTTACGGGGCAAAGTTAACACACTGGAGGGTAGGGAGCAGATACAGGCTGATCTGGACAGGTTGAATCAATGGGCAGAATGAAATAGGATGCAATTTAACAAAGATAAATGTAAGGTACTCCACCTAGGGATGAGGAATCCCCCTATCCCCCCAGAACACCTATAGGTTGGGGGATGACCACCTCAGCAGCTCAGTGGGTGAGAGGGATCTTGGAGTCATAGTTGATGAACATGAGCAATGTTCTATGTCAATGAGCAATATACATCAACCCTCATCAAGACGGAATCAAAGGATGAGGAAGTAGAAGGACTGTGGGTTAGGCTACATGGGGGGGTACATGGGGGGCTACATGGGGGGCAAGGAGAAAGGG
>NW_005843330.1:162446-200817 GCF_000455745.1 Alligator sinensis | reverse complement strand
GGTTATATATATTATAATAATATATAACCCAACACTAGCCATGGTGTGCATATATATATATAAAATATACACTAAAGCTATAACATTTCTATTGTGTTTTTCACATATGGGACCAAAAAACCCATAAATCAAAATGGAAAAAACCCCCAAACCAGCACATTGTTCATGCACCCAAAAATATGACGAAGAAGAAAAAAAGAAAGAAAGAAAGGTCAGCTTGACTTCATTCTGGTCAGAAATCGGTATGAAAAAGGGAAGCTTTAAAGATCATGCTAATTATTTTTAATTATATATATGGTACACCTATAGAAAATAAGCTTTGCATGATTTCTGTGCATCATTTTACCATCAAAACAGCCTTATTTACTCGTTTCATTTGTAGAGATGAAGTTGTGTTATCTATTTTGACGGCTATGGAACACACAGCATGATCAGCGCTGTCTGATCTGATGCCTATGAAAATTTACCATTTTATTCATTTCTTCCTTAGATGCTACCTTTGAAACAAAAAATCCTTTTGGAAAATTAAATTGACACCTAATGATTTAGTGTTCAACAACCTTGATAGACTTGTAAGGTGGGCAGATGAAAACCTGATGGCATTCAATACGGAGAAATGTTAAGTGCTCCACCTCGGGTCAGGGTGGAACCTGCATCACACTTATAGGCTTGGCAATGCTACACTCGCTAGCACCATGACTGAAAGAGACTTGGGAGTCATGATTGACCCCAAGATGAACATGAGCCACCAGTGCGATACCTCATCTGGCAAAGTGAACAAAACTCTGGCTTGTATCTACCAATGCATCTTGAACAAGACCCAGGATGTCATCCTCATGCTGTACTCAGCCTTGGTGAGGCCACAGCTGGGGTACTACATCCAATTCTGGGCTCCACAATTTAGGAAGGATGTGGAGAAGCTTGAAAAAGTCCATAGACACCCAGGCACATGATCAGAGGGCAAGAGAACAGGCCTTATGAAGAGAGACTGTGAGTTATGGGGTTTTTAGCCTGGAGAAGCGAAGGCTCAGGGGTGACTTGGTGGCAGCCTATAAGTACATCATGGGTCTGCATCAGGATCTGGGGGAAATGTCTGTTCACCAGAGTGCCCCAAGGGATGACAAGATCCGATGGTCACAAACTCCTGCAAGACTATTTTAGGCTGGGAATATGGAAAAACTTCTTTACTGTTCAAGCCCCGAAGGCCTGGAAGAGGCTCCCCCAAGAGGTGGTTCAAGCACCTACTCTGAACACTTTTAAGAAACGTTTGGATGTTTATTGTGCTGGGATCCTTTGACCCGAGCTGACTTCCTGCCCCTTGGACAGGGGGCTGGACCTGATGATCTTACAAGGTCCCTTCTAGCCTTAATGTTTATGAAATCTGTGTTTTTAAAAAATTACAACAAAATGACCAAAGCATTTCCACTACTTTATTGTGTTAGCCAACACATTATTTGTTAGATAATTTTTTTATCTTACTATCTTTATTTTATGTATGGTCTTAATCATTTCAATAGCTTATGTCTTTTGCATAGAAAACCAGTGTGTAAATTTTTTCTTCCCTAAGAAACATTTCCCCAGAGATATTGCTTGAGAAAAGTGACATTTAAAAAATAGCTTTTTTTCAGTACGAGTTACCTTGTTAAAAAGGGGGGCTATGTTTGTTTGAAAAGAAGTTATCTTCAGTACAGCTTTAGTCTACTACACAATGAGCAATGTGGAGAACAGCACAATGAGTAATTCAGACACACACAGAATTGAAAATTCTTCTAGCATCTTTTCCCAATTTAAATAAAATTTTCACAGGAAGAACAAACATGCCATGGTTCACCCTACTATTGTATTTTTTTTCTTTGTGACTTTTAGAAAAAAATCTCTTAACAAAAGCCCAAAATGAAAAGGATGCTACCTGAGTTGTACCAACACAACCATACGCATTTGTTGAGATAGCAGCCACATAATTTGACCTTGAATCTAGCTTTTTTGAGAAGCAGTTGAGCAGCCATTGATACCATCCCTAATAGGATGTTATTTTCAGAGTATGCTTTATTGATATTAATAAAATGATAAATGTTCATTTTAAATATTGTCAGTACTACTACAGGATGGGTGGGTGGGCAACTAAAGGGGAGCATGATGCTCTAAAGGTCCTACACAGAGGTTTTACAGAGTTCACTGAGCTCTTATACCCCTCTCACTGGCCAGTGGGAAAGAAAGGGCACTTGCACTCATTTTGTAGGCCCCGATCTATGGCTTGACTTGATCCATGTGATCATAGATCAGGTTCCTACTTATCCACATGTTTGCTGGTACCAGGAGCTGTGCCAAGAACATGATCTAAGGAACTTGAGATGGTGGGAGGCCATTTTTGCTCGATTTAAACTCCACAAACATATGTACATTTTTGCACTTAGATTAATCTAAGTGTAATTTCTATCTGCACATACCCAAAGAGTTAGTGAAAAATGCACTTCTCCCTTTGTCTAGGGCTGTCAACCAGTTTGACCAAGATTGTGACCTTGTCCAATATGGGGATTTTGGGGCTCTTATTATATAAACAATACATATGCTTTGGCTCTTCTAAGCCTATCCCCAGGGTTCAGCTCACTCTTCTAAAAATCCTCTTATCCCTATCCCTTTCCCTACAAAAGTATAAAAGGGGCACAAAAGGAACAATGAAAGATCATAGTTTGTGAAGACATTGAGTCTTTTGTACGACAGGCAAAAGGTCACCAGCAAAAGTTCTGATCTCTTTTACCTTTGTGATTTGTCCCTTTCGGCCTTTATCTACAAAAGACCCCAGAGATGGGGACACCCTTCATTAATTCTGTCTAGCATATTTCTTCCATAATCAGTTCACATAGAGTGATCTCTGTCATTCCTGAAAATATTCAGGCTTTGACTGCAGGTCTTCATACAAGATAATCAATAATTCTGGTCACCTTTTCATGTTTTTTTTCTGCTCTGTCTATGTGGGCTTACCCCCACATTCACTTAACAAGCCATTCTAAACAGATTGATCTTGTGTTCAGACAAGACTGTGAATTTTTTCCTCTCTGAATTCTACATCTTAAATTTACCCCAGTAGAACTCAATTTCCAGTGTGTTATAGTGTGTTAGTATGTACTCTGAGAATCTAAAACCTCCAATGCTGCCAATACCAATGCCCTGATCCTGAAGGATTGAAAGCAAGGAATTTTCTTGAGGTGTTTTCCTGTTCCCCTCCCCTCATCTCCATATATTAGTGGCAGTCACTATCTGAGAAGAGCAACTTATCAGCAAATTATACATTTTTTACTCTGACAATCATGCTGTGGTTCACATTGCTAATTGACAGCCTTCTAAATTGGCTCAGGAAATGAAACTAGTCAGGACATTTCTTGGATTGCCTTTTGTTTAACATTATATTCAATGAAATGCCTTTTGCTCAGAACATGGCACTGCCAATATTTTATCTCATTTTCAATATACAGATAATAAGAGTTTGCACCATTTGCAAGTATAGATGCACATGTGATGCCTCGCCAGTTGCAGAAGTATGGCTTCCTTCATTTTTAGGTATACCAGAAAATACCATTGCCCTGAGGACATCCATTGCTTACAGAGTGGACCACTTTGAGTCAATGAAATTTAGTCAGAGAAACACTGTGCCATCTTTGGCCTAACCTAAAGCATCAGGTAGTGTAACATAAAGTAACTTGCCCATTGCAGATTAACTTCATCCACAATACTGTATTATCTGGGTGATTTGCCATTTGCAGATTGTCTAGATTCATTAATTTTTACAAAAGATTTTTAGTTACCAAATTCTTGGTGGGCTGGTTTGGGAGTGAAAAACACCAGACAGATGACAGATTTTATGCTCCTAAATAGTCTGGTACTGTTATTAGCCAATATATACTATATCTACCTGTGATATGCAGTAGTAGGGTGGAAGAAAAAGTTCTGTTTAAGGCAGGAGTTGTCATGACCTTTTTTGGTTCTTTCAAAGTTAGTGAGCTGAAGCCACTGGTGGCTAGACCCTAGAAGGAGAGGAACCAGATTGCAAGCAGAGTGGGATTGCCCAGGCTGCACATGCAGATAGGAGTGGAGCTGGGCTGCATGCACCACCAGAAGTGTAGCAGGGCTGTACACAGGGCAGGGCAGGCTGGGGCTGTACACAGGGCAGGGCAGGCTGGGGCTGCCTACATGGCAAGCGGGACTCAAGGAGGCATGCTCCCATGATGCATAGCTTATGGCATGGAGGTTTGTGGCCTGCAGGGCATGCAGCCCTCACATTGCCAAGAAGCTAGACAGTGCATAGGGGTATCTAGTACAATTATTAAACATTTGTCAGCAAAATGTAAATGTTCTTGTCTCATGACAGGGTCAGCATTTAACCGTAGGACAATAGTGATGAGATCAGACAGGGAATGGGCATGAAGATGGTAGATGGCACAAAAAGCTAATTCCTGGTGCCCAAGGTAGGAAAAAGCTACAAGGTCCAAATCCCACTGGTAAATGACAGTTGATATTTTGCTGATATGCCAGTATGACAAAGGGAGAGATGGCTATCTAAGCAGAACAAGGTTCCTTACTCAAATGCTCTCTGCCCCCTCATGCTGGTGGGAAATGTGAGAATGAGAGAATTCAGAAGAGTGAGCTCCATCTGACAGTAGATGGAGAAGATTTTACCATAAATTATGAATTTAATTTGTAATTTGTAGAGCTTCCATGTAGCTCCACAATAATTGCGGGCAACTCCTGGAGCTCTTAACACCTGGATTGTGCACACATTACCACCTGAAACTGGTTTTAAGTACTTATTGTACAGCTTAAAGTTATGCTACTCCAGGGCCTGGATTATCTCTGATTCATTACCCAGCTCATGCTACACTAAGGTGTAGCCACTTTAGGGTAGACCTTAGTGTAAACACACCATGCACCCCTCCTCCTTCCTCTGCTGGCCAACTGTCCCCCCTTTCCACCCTTTAAAAGCACTCAAGATCCCTGCCCGCCCCCCAACCCTCTTACTTCTGGCTGCCTGTCCTGGGGTAGCAGCTAGAGCAGGGTTAATCTGTCTGTGTGATTACCTGGCTGCTGTGTTCTGGGGAGGCTTAGCCCTGGGAAAAGCAGCAGTGGCTGGGCAGGCAGATTAGCCTGTCCCTCCCTGCTCTCCTGGGACAGACACCTGGGTAGCTACAAGTAGGTGGGAGCAGGGGGAGGCAGCGGGGGGGGGACGGGACCCTGAGGGGCAGGGAAGGGAGCCCCAGGAGTGGGGAGGAACTGGGGCAGGGGGTGGGGAGAAGCTTGGAATGGGAGCGGGGATTCTTTATTTTCAGTCCTCCAGCCCCCTTCTGGCCTGCAATGTAACTGTTCTAGACTTGAGCAAGCATTAACACCAATCAACCTTAGTGACACTCGCAGCATAAGGTATAATACGGCCCTTGTATGATGGGCATCTTATAACCCCCACACAGGGCTCATTTAAATACCTTGGATTTGAGAGTTCGGGGAGTCAGAGCAGATGGAGCGTCTCTCCATTGTTAATAAAGTTGCAGCCTGCTGCTTAAATCTATCCCTGTGTCTGTCTTCATTCACCTGCATGTCCTGATCAACAGCCGTTGACATCCATCCTTAATGAGATAGCATTTTCAGAGTATGCTCTATTGATGATAATAAAATGATACAATTTAATGTTGAAAGTTGTCATTGTGTGACCTATAGCTAATTATTTTTTTCTATGCTTCACTTAGGTCACTAATTTACACCATCAGGCTGATAATTGTCAAAGCTTATAAACTGATTGTGGTGCTTTATTATCCATGCAATATAAAAAAGTCTGCAAACGTTAATGTGTACACAGCAGGTTCTGTATGCAGAGACAAATTAGCATTTGTGAATGTTAAAACTTAGCTGCATTTAGTGTTCCTAAAAAAAAAAAAAAAAAAAGATGAAACACCAAATCCATTTTTAATTGTTATAATTGCAGCTTCCCCTAAAACTGTGTTCCAAAAAATAGCTCAAGAAATATTTCTTAAAAGGATGATCTTTAGAAATAGTTCTGTTTTGGAACTACTCAGTGCTAGCAATACTCTTAGAAACTTGAAAATAAAATTTATTTTCCTCCCGTTAGTTCTTCTAATGGTCTTAAAAATTAACATGCTTTTGTTACTGTTATTTACTTCCTTGTTTATGTCTCAGTGTCTTTAATGTAAGTAGATACTGGGGAATGGGTTTGTTGGTTAAATGCTGCAGCAAAACTGATCAACTGAAAACAAGACAATGAACTCAATCTCACGTCCCACAGAAGTCACAGGGACACATTTATCTGATTTTGGAGAAGCATGAACTAGTTTATTTTTTATTTTCTCAGCTAGCATTAGAAAAATTTTGGAGAGAAAGAAAAATATGTAGACATAATCCACTGATCAAACTGAGTAATTTGTTGGGGACCTTGGGAAATTCTTCTTCATAAAAATACATTTAACATGTGTGTCATGTGGTGCAATCATTGGCATACAAATTCCTCTTCAGAAATATGTTTATGAACCAAGGTGGGTGAAATTATTCCTAGTAGAGATGGTTTAATGTTATCTAGAGGGGAACAAAAACTGAAGGCAGGGAAATATGAGATAATAGAAAGATGAAAAAGTTCATTTAGTTTATTTCTGCCAAATGAAATAATTTATCTTCATGCAAAAAGCCTATTAAATGCTTCTAGTCAGTCATGTTACCACTTCATCACTACTCAGCCAATTAAATCAATTTTTGATTGAAATATGACTATAAAAATGACAAATTTATTCAATCCTTTGAAATGGGCAGTCATATCTTACTGTAGTGAAAACAAAACTTTTTACTCCTTGTTTTTTCTTACCTGTTCTCTTAGGCTGGCAGAGTCAATAAAGACAAAAGAGAGAGGTAGAGTCTGTTATTACTGGGCACTGACAGGCAGGGGAAAAAAAAAAAAAAAATCACACTTTACTTAAAGCAGCTGTGCATTATTTTGACATGGCTCCTTAGTGTCTGTATTGATCAGGTACTTCAGTGGGGCTTTTTGGCGCTTTTAGGTAAAGCTGATTCAATCAACTATTAGATAAAAGTCCCCAAAAAAGCCCCACTAAAGTGTCCAATCTGTACAGATGGTAGGAAAGCCAGGTGCAACATCTCTTCTGAGCATGTCCTGGGCTTGGCACAGGAGCACACTGAGTTTAAAGTAAAGCACAGATTTTTCTCCATGTCTGCAAGCAACCATTGTGCATTACCAAATTCTCCGCTAAGGAGTAAAGTCCCCTGGGACAAAGCAAGTGTTCAAATTGACTTACATGATCTGTAGTACTATATTAATTCAGTGGGTTTATCGTTGTTTTTACTGATACATTTTTACTCTAATTTCACAGGACACGTAAAGGGGATCTGAAATATTTTATCTTTAAGTTTTTATACCCTGAGAAGATTGAGGAACACTGTGTCACAGAAAGAGAGTCACCTGTATGTGTTAATACACACAGAATGTGAAATTATTACAACTCTTCCCCTGGGAATTTAAATCACTTTTGTGTACAGTCTTAGGAAATTGTTTTAAAAATTGATAAAATGTAAATAAGTCTGTTTTGTTCTTGTCACATGTCTCTCACTATAATTAGTCATATATTATTTGGGTGTCAGCCCAAATTTAGGAATTGAAAAAAAAGTAATTAATAACTCTATTAAAGAAGTAATAGCTGTTGCAAGTGGATCATTGTGAAGCAGATGCTAATTTTGCCCAGGATTTCCAACTGGCATAGGAAGTGACTGCTATTTATAACTGTATTTCCTAAAGTGTTTCTTAAGACAGTCCTTTAAATCAGATGGTCAGGGACCTACAGGAATCGAGGCAGTGGGCGGCCAGTTTCATGGACCAATTGCAGGGCTGGCTACCATTTTCATGGGCTTATCGTGGCAGGGTCCCCCCCATGCCTCTGATTGGTTGAGGGGCCCAGTGGCCCTGCCCCTCACTGCTGATTAGCAAAAAGGGCTGTCCACCATGTGGCCCTGCCCAATGCCACTAATTGGCTAAGAGGGTTGTCTGTTGTGTGACCCCACCCTTTCAGCCAATCAGTGGTGAGGAGCAGGGGGAATGGTGGGGGAGATGGCTGCCATCTTGGCTATTCTCCTCCATGCTGACAACTCCCCGCCTCTGTAGCAGGCTGCAAGGCTGGGGCACAATGGCCATGTGAGGACCACTGGCATCCACTGGGGAGCCAGCATTTTATTTTTAGTAAGTTATGTTTTTTAATTTTGTGGACAATGCCCAATTTTTCAGAAAATGCCCAATTTCACTGTTTCCATGAAATCTGTGAAATCATGAATTAAGTAGGAACCTACATATATCTTTATTTGTTGTGTTGAAACCTGAAAACAAAATATATGGAAGAAAAACTATAATTTATCTTGTTTTAGAATCTTGTTTTTCAAAAATGACTAAAGGCAGCAGCCTGGCAGGCCAGAATTTTACTTGTAGAAACCTAATGTAAATAGCAGCAGAATGAAGGCTTATCTTTTTTGGATACATCTACACTGAGTGTTTGCAGAAGTGTTTGATGAACCACGTTTAGGTTTAACAGGCTTATTTTAAGCTGCTGATATCTAATCTTGGAGTGGTATGGGCAGCCAAAATTAAGTATCCTGACGTGGGGGTAGGAGGGAGTGATGGGATTGTGGGGAGCTACCAGGTCCATAGGGGGGCTCATGGGTTTTGGAGGATTGGCAGGTCTGGAGAGGTGGCAGCTCCACAGCAGGGAGTCAGCAGATGCCCACTCTGTGTGGTGGGAAGTTGGAGGCTCAAAAAAGTCTGGTCAGGGTTGGCAGGGTAAGAACAGCACTGCCTTGTTCCTGTTGGGAATGACTGAGTTTTCCCAGCCCCCAAGGCTGTGCTATGAATAAGTGCAGGTGTTCCCTTGGTCTAGTTAAACCTTTATCAATCTAAAATTAGTTCACCTCTGAGGTAGACTAACTTTAGATCAACCTGCCATTTTTAGGGAGACTTAAGTCCTGTGAAAACTTGCACAAAAGTATAGGTTGGAAGCTAAGAAAGTACAGGTGGGATGAGTGGACTGTTAGGCGGACAGAAAACTGTTTGATCATTGGGCTTAAAGAGTAGTAACCAATGTCTAGCTGGCAGCCAGTATCAAGTGGGGTGCCCCAGGGATCAGTCTTGTGGCAGTTTTGTTCAATATCTTTACCAATGGCCAGGAAGATGGGATGGAGTGGTTTGCTTTCAACAAAATATTTTAGAAAAATAGCAAGAAAAAGTGGTGCTAGCAAGGTGGTAGTGTAAGACTCAATAAAACAGTGGTACTTCTGTTATGTTGATATTTTCTAGAACTATCATAGATATGCAAGATGATACATTTATATCATATATAAATTCATGATATCTAATTTATATATGATTATTTTTAGGAATTTATTTCCATGTTCACATCTCAAAACTATTTACAAAGCTGGATAAGGATCATTATCCCTATTCTGTGAAAGGAAAAAATAAAATAAGCAGCCATAGTAAAGTTGGGAGTGAAAATGGAGGGTCCTCATTTTCCACCCACTGAAATTGAACACACGCTGCTTTCTGAGTCTCATAATTTCATTCCACTTAATGCTGTAGATCTGTACATTGCTGCATCTTCTTTTTTGAGTAATTTAAAGGACCTTAAAGCTGAGTCTCAGGTCAATGTTACATTTTACCCTTAAAATGCCATAAAGGCAGTTAAAACATTCACCCATCAAGGGTGTAAACCCACCACTTCTCATCTTTCAAAACTCTAGTGGTCTTCCCATCCCCAGCCCTCCCCATGCTGAGACCAGCTGCTCTGAATGGCTTAATAGTCTTGCAGCCCACACAGAGTCCCCAGGATTAAATTCAGTGGAGACTATGGAGCAAGGGCAAGCAAGCTGTCCAGGGCTGCTGTCTTGCTGCCTGGAGGCTCCATGCTCAGCCTGACTTAAGTGGTTCCATTATCAGAGCAGAGCTGATGCATTGGTTTCAGCAAGACCAGAGAGCCCGGGGAAGCACACTTCCCTGGGATCTCTGGTCTTGCCACGCCACGGCAGCTCTGCACTGAGAGTGAATTAAGCCCCAGTGGATTAAACGCCAGTGGCTCTGCTCCCCAGTGTGCTTTTGTGGGCTCTCTGTTGTCACTTAAACTAATACAGTGATTCTGCACTGAGAGCAGAACCACCAGGTGTTAACTGTTAAATTTCTAAACACAATTCACATACACAATTCACATAAGAATCCATTGTGTTAAAAGCATTCTACCTTGTTGGGATCTTTATGAGTTCTTTGCAACAAAATAATTATTCTATTATTTTTCTGTAGTATAAAAATGAGTGAAAAATAAGAGCTGGCATTTACTGAGGGGTGCCTCGCATCTTGCAAGTGGTGCCTTGAGTCTATCGTGGGTTACCTCAAGTAGCACCTTGTCAAGGGTATTGAAATGCATACAGTTCACTGGAACTAGAGGGGTACAGAGAAACAGCATGGCTGGGTACTGCCCAGAGGGACAACAAGGATAGCTCAGACCAGACAGACAGCAAGCATCTACCAAAGCCATGCTAGGCCCTTCTGTTGAAATTGTCATCCATGTATTTCAAAGAACTTTGCAAAGGAAGCTCAAAACCATCTCTTAGATTGGAAAACAGGCAGAGAGTTTTTCCAAAACAACACGGCAAGTTAGCAGCAGAACTGAGGTCAGGACTCAGCTGGAGGATCAAAGGGTGAGCTAGACAACACTGTTTCTTACCTGTGTGTATCCTATCACCATGCAAACAATATCAAAGATGGGATGATGGCATGGAGACCTGTTTCATTTCCTCCAGGCCACAGCTGAGGGCCTATTTCTGCCTATGCTATATCTACTGGGTAGATAAATTTAGAACGTTATTCTCTAGAGCACCTTTAACCACCACTAAATTAGTTAGAGAAAAAAAAACATGCTTCTTGCTGAATTTCCCTTTTCCCTTCACCTCCTGCTAAACTACATGCCACTCCTCCCCACCCCTCACTTCAGAAGAGCAATGAAGTTCTGGCTCCTGTCCATACCTTTAGTTGCCAGTCCTCTAGTGGCAAGTCATGGTTATGCAGGTTTGAGATGGCATTAAGCCTTAACTTGTGACTGGTCTGAAACTGCTCCAACTGTATGATGACATAACATCCCACAGACTTTAAGATTTATAAAGGTAACCTGTACCAGTACCCTCACTATAAGCAAGATGTTCTTGCTTAAAAAAAGAGTGGGAGAGGGATGATGTGGAAAAGGAGATGGGAAGAAAAACTTTACTAATGTGACTAGACATTGCTGGCATTCTTGCAATTCAAAAGAGAAAAATGAGAGAATGACAGTAACCTGATCTTAAATAGTTATCCACAAATCTACATGCTTTAAGCCTACTGGATTCCAAAACCATTACAGTTCCCTGTTCATACAAAATAATTATAAATGTTATTGCTGTAATTCCTTGCAATTTCAAGGACTAGTGAATATATTATGAAACATGGGATGTTGTGCCTAATTAATCTGAGCCAATAGAATTATTCTGGCATTTTTTCTCTGCCTTGGATTGCTTGCACCATCCAAGCAGCTTACTTTTCTCCTTATTTAGAAAAAGAATTTATTCTCCATGATTTATGTTAGAAATTGATCAAATGCAGCATTATCTGAAAATGCATACTTCTCATCTTTGCATAATATAAACATCAATTCAGATTACAGTATTTTCACATATCCCCTAGCTTCATAATGACCCTATAACCATGGGCAGTTTGATAAACAGATCCATGTTTTTCAGCAATCTGGAAAATTTGTTTATAAATATTTTCCTATCTACTTGCATGTGGAATACTCTAAAAGCAGAAGTTACTCTTTTATAAAATGCAGACAATAAAAACTAGGCTCTACCTTATTCAATAATGCATTAAAAACATGAAATTCAGAAGACATCTGACAGAGATCATAGTTTGTGCTGAGCCCACTATACAGTAGTGTTTGACAGCAGTGACTATAAGACTACTTTCATATTGAAAAAAATACTGCTACTGACTAAGTGAAGTCTGATGTTCTCCATTATGAAAGACTGGAAGGCACTCAAATGCTGAGTTAGCTGTAAATATATTATATATATTTTATAATCAGACTAGTGTGTTGTTTGACAATAGTATTGATATTATTATTCTTAATTGTGACTTTTGGTATAAAAACCTCTGTGATGAAGACGCATTTATCCCATGTATGATTACCTTATGACTCTCAGAAGTGATCTGGGTCCTACATCTCTAAGGGACCTCCTTCTCCCTTATGCTCCATCACAATTCAATTACCTCCTGTAAGTACCAGCTGTGTGCCAAGGTTGTAAGTACTATATCTAATTCTGTTGTTTTGTCATCATTTTTATCATGAAATAAAAATGTCTGATAGCAAAGAGGCTATCTGATTAACTTTATTACTGAGAACAAAATTTGGTTGAAATCCTTGACGTAGAATAAGCCTTCAGGCAATAAGGACTTGTAAGTGATCAGGCTACAGTAAAGAAGCCCATACGGGAGGGTTAAACAAAAGACTGTTTAGGTTTTCTAGGTTAGTGGTTATGGAACAACAAAAAGGGGCCAGCAGTAGGGGAATACTTAAGAAATGCTGTAACTCCTTTAAATCTTATTAAGGAGTTCATCCAGAGGTCAACAGTATTATTCAGTAGGGGTGTGCAACACAGCACCGTTCCATTTCAACTTGTGTTTCAATGTTTCGACGGAACAGCATTTCATTTCAAATTTCGTTTCAATTAGAAACTGCTGTTCTGTTTCGTTTTGTTGAAACAGTTCAGCTGTTTCGACGTTTCGCCCATAGACTATAATGGGGATGGTTGAAACATCCTATAAGTTTGTCATTTCAGGCCTGATATAGATGGAGCTTGCAGAAATGGTAGCCCCTTCTGAGGGCATGAAGCCTGCCAAGTTTCATGGAGATAGGTGCAGGGGTTTCAGGGAAATTCCACCTCAGCATCTTGAAAGCAAAAAAACTCATGTCACATGTATGTGTTAAGCCACAGTGGGGTCAAAACTGCAGACTTGCTAGCCCCTGCTGAGGCAACGAAGCCTGCCAAGTTTCAAGGAGATAGGTGCAAAGGTTTGGGGGAAACCACCTCAAACTCCAGACAAGCAAAACTTGTGACATGGGTGACACTGTGTGTGTTAAGGCACAGCAAGGTGAAAGCTGCAGGCCTGCTAGCCCCTGCTGAAGCCATGAAGCCTGCCAGCTGTCAAGGAGATAGGCGCAGGGGGAGGCTGGGATTTGGGGTCCTGCACCTCTAGCTGCTGACAGGCAAAACTCATGACATGGGAGGGTGACACTATATGTGTGTTAAGGTGTGCCCTCACTCAACTGACACCAAGGCAGAAAGCAGGGCAGTTCAAACAATGCTGCCTTTTATGCAGTTTTTCCATCCCTCCCCCAGAGCACTGGGATTGGAAGACACCTCAGGGAAGGATGACAGTCACTGGCCAGCTACACAGTCAATAATGAGAGCAGTCCTTCCCCCTCTTTCCTCTCCCTCTCCTTACTTTAGTTTCTGTTTCCCTGCAGGCAAGCCAAGCTTGAGCTTCAAAATTTGAAAAAAATTAGACAATTTTGAAACATTTCAACTTGCCTCGTTTCATTTTGAGGCCATTTCAAAGCTCTCTGTTTTGTTTTGATTTTGCTGGTTTGAAACAAAACTGCCGGCAAAATTTTGCACAGCTCTATTATTCAGTTTGAAAGGGGAAGCTCTAAACTCAGAATCCAACTATTTCGAAAGATGATAATGTAATCACCTGGCCAGCATCACACAGTTGCTTCAGGTGAGTGCTTGCTTTGGACAACAGCATCCATTTCTGGTCTGTAAAAGTGCCCTCTGAAGCCAACCCAGGCATGGCTTTTACAGCAGGGTAGCTATGACTCTTTAAGTGGCCTTTTCCTCTATAGCTGTCTAAGGGACCACCTCCTCTCCTATGCTCCATCAGGCTGATTGAGAGCAACCTCCTGTACCATCTATGTGCCAGGTTTGCTTGGTAAAAACACAGAAGGTTGTAATTGGTAGGTAATCTTCAGCCTTGGGAACTCTCTCCCCTAGAGGCATGTCAAAACCTAAGCCTGAGCACCTTTACCCGCACCTTTTCCCCTTCTGACCTTCATTCTTCTGACCTTCCCTGATTGTTCCAATTCCCTGTCTCAAGGAACTAGCTTCCAGTTTATGTCCTGAGAGAAGGATGTTATCTCTTGTTGGGGAGAAAATATGTAACTCAACGTTTTTTCTTACTTGTAATCCATAACTAATGAAATATTTATGCAAAAGTCAATGGCCCATGACTTTATTCCCCGCTCTTTAAAGTCTTTTGTTCTTACTGTTCATACTATTCCACGTGTGCTGAACATAAAGCTGTTCTAATCAATGCATTTTATTCTCCCTTTTCACTCATGACATAAGGTGCATCACAGTAGCAGAGAGGCACTTTGAGGAATTAAAAAACTATTAATTATTAATTTAGGATAAGCAAATTATTCTTTATTGACAAATAGGCAATTCAACCCATGATTTTTTTTGGCAGCTCAGCCACCATGCCAAGGTAAAAACAAAAAATCTCTTCATCACCAAGGTCACATGAGGAATTATATTTCATAGATTTTATAGACATTAGGGTTGGAAGGGACCTTGGAAGATCATCGAGTCCAGCCCTCTACCCCAGGGGAAGGAAGTCAGCTGGGGTCACAGGATCCCAGCAAGATAAACATTCAATTGGTTCTTAAATGAATTGAGAGAAGGTGATTGCACCACCTCTGGCAGCAGTCTGTTCTAGGTCTTGGGGGCTTGGACTATAAAGTTTTTCCTTATGTCCAGCCTGAAATGGTCTTGGAGAAGTCTGTGACCGTTTGACCTTGGGGCACACTGGTGAACAGGGATTTCCCCCAGATCCTGATGCACACCCCATATATACTTATAGGCAGTCACCAGGTCCGCCCTAAGCCTGCATTTTTCCAGGCTGAAAAGTCCTGTAGCTCTCAGCCTGTCATCATAAGGCCTGTTTTCCTGCCCTCTGATCATGCTCATGGCTTTCCTTTGGACTCCCTCAAGCTTCTCCTCATCCTTTTTAAATTGGAGCCCATAATTGGATACAGTATTCCAGCTGCAGCCTCACCAAGGCTGAGTACAGTGGGAGGCTGACATCCTGGAATTTGCTAGAGAAGCATCTATGGATGCAAGCCAGAGTTTTGCTCACTTTGCTGGCTGCAACATCTCATTGGTGGCTCATATTCATCTTGTGGTCAGTCATGACCCCCAAGTCCCTTTCGGCCATGGTGCTAGCAAGCATAGCACTGCTGAGCCAATAAGCATGCTGCAGGTTTTTCTTCCCCAGGTGGAGTACCTTGTGTTTTTTGGGGTTGAAGGCCATCAGGTTTTCATCTGCCCATTTTCTGAGCCTGTCAAGGTCAGCCTGGATCACCATCCTGTCCTCAGGTGTGGACACTTTACCTCAAAGTTTGATGTCATCAGCGAACTTGGCCAGTCCACTTCTGATACCAATGTCCACATCATTAATGAAGATGTTGAAAAGGATAGGTCCAAGGACAGAGCCTTGGGGGACCCCACTGGTCACGGTGCATCACAATGATTGACTTCTATCAACTACCACTCTCTGGGTCCAACCTCAAAGCCTGTTCCCCAGCCAGCAGACTGTGATGTAGCCGAGGCTACGGTTGGATAGTTTTTCTATAGGACGATTGTGGGATACCAGATTGAAAGCTTTTTTAAAGTTGAGATATATGACGTCAATCTCTTTTCCCTTGTCCAGGTGATATGTCACCACATCCTTTTAAAATTGTGAAGCCCAGGTGATATGTCACCTGGTTGTAAGAGATGAGATTGGTCAGGCAAGACCTACCCACAACAAACCCATGCTGGTTATCCCTCAAGAAGTTGCCTTCAGCCAGTTTGTCAAGAATGGTCTTTTTGATGATTTTCTTCAAGATCTTCCCGGGGATGGAGATCAGGCTGATGGGCCTGTAGTTCCCCAGATCTACTTTCCTCCCTTTCTTGAAGATAGACACCATATTGGGCTTCTTTGAATTCTCGGGCACTTTGCCTGAATGCCACGAGTTCTCAAAGATCTGTGCCAGTGGCTCTATTATCTAAGCTCTATTAAAAAATATTGTTGTCTAACATGTTAAAATATTGACTGAGATTATTGTTATTCTATTACAATATGTTCAGGCTAATCTTGCAGAATACTATAGTATTTTACCAGGGAAGACAGCGAAAGGTTTGGATACTGAATTAAAAAATATAACAAATACTGTATTTTCTTGCATGTAGCATGCCCGTGTTTTTAGAAGACTCCAAAAAGGAAAAACAAAAGTTCTTACCTTACATCATAGATAAGTACCTGAGATCTGGGGTCTCTAGGGCTTGGGCCTGGGACTCCATGCCAGACCCAACCTCCTGAGCTGGCTTCAGATTGGAGATTGACCCTGAAAGCTGGCTTGATTGGGCATATGGGGCACCTATACACATGCAGGGAGGCTGTTCCAATGCACTGTAATTATAGTCCATTGGAAAAGTCTTGATTATTTGAGCCTGCTGGAGTGAGGTAAATACTGTGCTCCAGCAGACTCCAGCATGACAAGCTTTAGTTAAAGTGCCCCTGCTGCCATTTTTCAGCGTGGGGACACTGATGCATGTGATGCTCTGGGCACTTTTAATTATTGTGGCTTTCAGAGCCTGTCTAATTGAGGTGCCCCTCCCCACCCCACAAACTCCTAGAGCACATGTATAAACATCCATGGTGCCATGTCAGCCAGCCAGGAGGTTCCTCTGGAGTACAGAGGTTGGGCAGGGGGTGGGGAGGGCATGGGAGCATTAATTGCTGTGACTCTCAGAGCTCTTCTGGGAGCCATGGTAATTAATGCTTTCTCTGCTCCTCCATCACCAAATCTCTGGACCCCTGGGGATCTGTATTTTTGCATATAATGCACACATTATTTCCCCCAGCTAGTTTGGGGGGAAAAGTATATGCTTTATGCAAGAAAATATGGTATTTTAACAAACATTAACAAAATAAATACTAGTGGTTGTGAAAAATCAAAAACCAGACAAAAACTATCCTACCAGTTGCTGTTCCTGAAAGTTGGAAAGCTACCAATGAACTGTAAACATTCAGAAAATAAGTCAAGGGTGATTCCATGAGTTACAGACCAATGTGTTTCACCTCCATTCTGGCTGAAAGTGTGAATAAAATTAATGTAGCATGGTAGGGTCAAACTAGCAGTTTCTGTAAGGGTAAACTGTCTCTCTGAGCTATTTACATTTCTTTAAAAAGTCAATAAAGAAGGGCGGGGGGGAAGCAGAATGTGGTAAGCAGAAGCATAATATGCTTAAATGTCCCCCTGTAAGACATTATTAAAAGAAACAAATAACCACAAAGCAAAGGACAATATTCCAGTATGATTTTAAATAAATTTACCAATATGAAATAGTCTTAATAAATTGTTTAGAGTCACTAAAGCATGTTTCTTCATCTCATGATACTTTCATGTAAGATCAAAAATGACTCTCTCTTCCAAATCTGGTGCTTATGAAACTCTTGACTTTCAAAACCGAGATTGGATTTTTTTTCTTTTATTGTAACTCTCCCCCTTTTTTCATACATTCTTCCCTCAATGTAGTTTTAATTTCTTTTCTACTCCATTCTCAATTTTTTGTCTTCCATTTACCACTCTGTCTGACAACTTTCTTTGTCCTCTTCATTCCCCCCACCCCTTCCATTTCTCTCCCTTTTGGTCATGCTTATTAGGACTTATGCTCATGAACTTTTCTTGTTCCTGGTATTGTTACCTTGCTGCCTGCACAACACGTATAAAATTAGCTACAGGGTACATCAGCCAGTTTACAGATACCTTGTGTAACCCTTCTGCCAGGCACCAGATGGAAGCAACAAGGGCCGAGTTCATGTTAGGGGTTTTACACAAATTGATTATCTTGGCTCGAGCCCCCACCCAGAAACTTGGGAAAATAATTACTGCCTGAGTGTTCCAGCGTGAGCAAACTTCCCTATTCGCAAGCAATGTAAACCTATAACAGGATTTATTAATGGTGGAAAGGGAGATGGGATGACAGATTTAAGAATCCCTTAATAATCAGTAGCCCACCTCAATACATTATTAAAAGTTCAGCACAGTCAAAAAGGTTCAGAGTTTTTGATTAGTCCCACCCAGGGTGAACAGTGTAGTCAGCAGAGACCTAGTGTAGCTCTTAGCTCAAGGTTTCTCTTGCCTCACTACTGCTGGGGCATTGCTCCTTGCCACTGCAGGGAGACACTACTCCTCATCACTCTTCACTACTGCTGGGCATAGGGGTGCTCCTCATTGTTGCTCCTCACCACTGCTGGGGAATGCTTCTCCTTCTCACTCCATGCTGTTGGAGGCAGTGCTGCTCCTCTTCTAGATGCAGTCTCAGCTCTCCAGGCTTTGACCTGCTAGTATCCTAAGGATTTTAGCTCTTTAGGACCAAGTGGGTAACAGGCTCAGACTGAACCCATTAAACGGATTTATACATCACCAGCACTTAACCCTTTATGGTTGGATGGTGATGCAATACTATTCCCCTAGGAGACTGCCAATCTGGAGTCCTTCCTTCTTCCTTTGTGATTCTTAAACTGGGGGCAGGAGGAGTCTCTTCACCTTAGGCTTTCACAAAGGTCACAGTGAACCCTGACCCCTCAACTACATTAACTCAACTTTCTCTTAGTATTAGTCCCCTTAGGAAATTTACCCTGCACTGGCAGGGCCAGTGCACATAAACCAGACTTCCCTGGCCTCTTATATTGAAAATGTTGAGAACAGTTGAAACATGTCATCACAGGTAAAAGTACAAAAGAGTTTTTTTCACTCTATGCATACCAATGGAGGATATGTAGATAAGATACACAGTCCCTTTCATCTGACCTTGCATACCATTGGAAGTGTGCAAATAAACACTACAGAGAGGTTATCATACTGGTACAGTAGAAACAGAGTTACACTTAGATTACTGTGTTACATGAGGAACCAAACACCCTGAGCACCTCTACATGAGAGATTTACTGTGAAGCTGACTCATTAGCCCCACAGTAATTGTCTCAGCATCTACACATGTGCCCCTATTAAATGGGCACAGGAAACTAATAAACTCTGAAACAGGGTATTACTTGTAAACACAAGTGCTGTCCTGCTATGGAGTTTTTTCATGCTTGTCCTTCACTGAAGCCCCCTCATGCCCCAGCCAGTCCCTCCACAGCACACTAAACCCAGAAGGAGCAGCTTCATGCTGACAGGCTGACCCCCAAGGCTCCCTACCAGTCAGGACTGCTCTGACTGGGCTCCACATATGCTGCACATTAATAAACTCTGGGGCTGATTGCTCTGGAATTAATCGCTTCTGGGTGCACATTCAAATTGTGTGCCTGTGAATAAAAAACTCCAGAACAATAAGCTTCAGAGTTTATTCATGTGCACTAATTGCATGTATAAACACCCCCTATAGCTTCTAAGTAATTCACAATCTTTTATCTACCCTCTGAAGTAAAGAAGTAAAATTATCAGCAGACTCAAGTGGGTAGGGTATGGCCCAAGTATATTTAGCCACATCCTCCTCCAAGTCAGATGTTGTAGCAGCATAGACAAACCCAAAGAGAACAACTCTGCTGAGCAACCAGGTACCACTTTTTATAGTCACCTTTTTATCAGAACTGGGTAACTTGTAACATAAGTGGTACAGCAATTGGGAACCAATCCACTTAGCTGATAGAGCTCTTAGTCTTGCATCAATCAGCAGCACAGTCCATAAATCTGTTTTTATCTCCTATACCTTTGCCCTCCTTCACTCCCTTTGAAGGCTACATCCAGCTCACTCAACTCTTAGAGTGCCTACTAGGCAGACTGACCTCAGTAAAAACTTCCTACACCACTTTGGAAGCTATTACCAAAAATGTTCACTGGCACACAATTTTTTGAGGTTTCTTGATTCTGGTCTACTTTTCTGCATGAGTACTGTTCTCATCATGGGGTTAAATAGGCTACACAGGATAGTACAGAATGGAGTCATGTCTCACTGCTATTTATGCAGGATTTTTGTGATACAGTTAAGAAAAAACACCTGGCTCCAGCTTCCAATAACCTAAGCAGATAGTGTTGTTGTTGCTGTTTAAGGAGAACGGAGCAAAACATGCAGTAACACAGAGTTTTTCAAATTAAATCCATGTGCCTGGCCACTGCTTTCTCCTTTCTTTGGGGGTCAAAGAAGGCCAAATAGTGTTGTATTATAGATTATAAATGTAGATTATAAATGTTAATTCCTCTACTAACTCTTCAGTCTGTAACAGATTTAGTATTTTAAAGAAACATAAAAGATATGATTTTGGCTGACTCAGTAGGTCTAGCCTTGACACATACCTAAAATATCTACTATCTAAATGGTTGCTTAGGGCTTCTGAGTGCTCTAAAGAAGAACAGTCATCACCTGTGGGTGATTAGGATCTTAAGCTGAATCACTTAAGTTTGTTTAATTTAGATTAAAATACTCTGAGGCACGAAAATATCTTTTGTGCCCACAGAGTCCCTTGCTCAATGGATCTTCATTTCTGATAGGAACCTTTCAGTACTTCTATAACTATCATGGGGATGATGTTATGGACGTTCCTTTTAGATGTCAGGTGCTAATATCATAATTTCTTAAGAGTGTTAGATGCCATAATATTGCCAATGTGTCATTACACATTCAGTTTAGAAATCGGTATTTGAGAGTGAGTTACAAAGTCCCCAAAATCAGGTAATTTTGAAGTGGTAGTGAGTATGTAGCCAGAATGCCTAACTTGTGGCATTTAGGCAGTATTATGTCTGCCTAAAACATAGGGCTAAGGGCATAAGGGCTAAGTGCAAACAGACAAAAAGCTGAGGAAGAATTGATTCAATCAATTCAATCTCTAAATTGGCCAGTGGCAGCCCATAGGGTGCAGCAGGTAGCTCTTGTTGGGGCTCACACCAAGCAGCAGGACCAGGCTGGGCTATGGGGGAAGAACCCCTCCTGCATCCTGCCCCACCATTGCATGACCAGGGCCAGGACTGGGGTCCATTCTCTTCTCCTCTTGCCCCAGCACCCAACAGGGGTTGGGGCTCCATTGATTCCCTAGCTGGGTTGGGTTGGGCTATGGGCTGGACAGGGGGAAGTCCCCTGCTGTGTACCACCCCCACAGCAGACCCCAACAGAGAGCCAGGACTAGGGTGGGGGTCCATTTTGCCCCTGCCTGCCCCCACACTGGGATCCAGTCCCCAGGGAAAGCCCAGCCTCTCTTGCCCCATCTCCCTGCTTGGGCTGCTTGCTTGTTGACTGGGGGCTGGGAAGGGAGCAGCAAAGGGGTCCAGTCCTGGGGAAGTCCTGCCTTTGTTTCCCCCCAGCCCCACCTCTGTGCTCTGGCTGCTTGCTAGCTGACCAGAACCAAGCCCAGTCCTGGGTTTGTGGGAACTTAGAGGCAGAGCCAGTTAGGCACTAGGCTAGAGCAATAAGCTGTGTTCCAGCTCCCCACCCTACAAAGCAGGTGTGGGCAAAATGGCCGATCAGGCCAGCAGCCTGACTCCATTTCCCGGCAACCCCTGCACATGGCTGGGGCCGGTCTCCATGGAAACCCCAGCCATAGCTGCATGGGAAAGTTTAAGCCTGGGCTTGCCATGGAGACCAGCCCTAACCACCCGTACACGTGGCAGAGCAGAACAGAGGGCTGCTCTGGAGCTGCTGGAATCCTGCAATGGGGGCTGCTTGGTCCAGAGCCAAGGCAGAGCTGTGATCTGTAGCCTGCACACTCTGGGCAGGGATGCACAAGCAGGGGATCACAGCTCTGCCCTGGCTCCTTGTAATGGTGACAGCCTGGTCTGAAGCAGTGGCAGAGTTGTGATCCCCTGCTTGTACACCCCTGCTCAGAGTATGCAGGCTACAGATCATGGCTCTGCCCTGGCTCCAGAGCAAGCTGCACCTATCGCAAGATCTCAGCAGCTCCAGAGCAGCCCGCAGCCCCCAGCCCCCTGCCCTGCTCAGCATGGCTGGGCCTGGTTTCCATGGCAATCCCAGGCTTAAACTTTCCCACGCAGCTATGGCTGGGGTTTCCATGGAGACTGGTCCCAGACATGTGCAGGGGCACCTGGGAAATGGAGCCCACTGCCAACTGGATCTGGTTCATGGGCTGGACTTTGCCCATCCTTGCTACAAAGGCATGCCAGAAGACTGTGACGTAACCTGAGTTGGGAGCGGATCTGGAACAGAAGTTCCATAGACCACTTTAACCTAAATCAGTTAAATCTGATACTACATTCAACCACATTTATCTTAACCTGCCATTTGGAAAATAGTTTATGTGCACTGAACTTCTGTTGTGTTACAGGCTTGAACCAGTTTCTGATGACTTATACCAGTCTATGTGTAATATCTGCCCCTAACTAAGCTGGCCAGAGATGATGAGGATTGTTTGCAGAAGCATGCTTAGCCACTGTAACCATGTGTAGTACTAAAGACTGGATAGCTAGAATAGCTCTTCTGACTAGATCTAGACGTGCAGGCACATGTGGTTTGTGATGCCAGAAAACTCTTTCTGGTGACACAAACTACATGTGTTGCACATTGAACTGTGACCAGTGCTGCTAATTGACCGGTGGCATGCACTGGGACAAACACAGAGATCCCTGCCTGATGCCCCTCTCCACACACTACAGAGCCCCGATGATGAGGCACCCTGTGCCTCAACTAGCACTCCCTGACTGGCTGGAGTGCAGTGTGCTTTGAGAAGGGGGAGCAGGCAGCCCTGGCCTGGGTCTCCCCTGCCTCCATGTGCCTTGGAGCCCAGGACTGACTGCTCCCTTGCCGCGAGGAACACTGAGTTCCAAATTTGTGCCACTACTATGTGTGCCACCCTACTTGTGTGGACACGGCCTCTGTGTTCCCATAGTATCGCTTCCCAGGAGCTTTCTTCTTAGTTTGGATATGTATTGCTTTAGAATGTCATGTTCCTGTTCTTCTTAGTGATGGAGTAGTAAAAAAGGATGTTAGGCTGAGATTCACTATACAAGTAACTGATCATATCTCAGTGATATTATATCTTTAGTCTTCTTTTATTAGCTAAAATAATCTTTGCCACAGAAATTCCTTTACTCTAAGCTCCATATCTCAATTTTGCCTGTGAGGTTGTGATACATGTATCTCTGGCACCTGCTCTCATACCCCTAGCAACTGAGGGCTCAAAAGTGGGTATGCATAATGGCAGAAATGTAAACAGTGCCCTATAATTAATGCCTGGGGCAAAACCCCATCAGAGAGCAGGGGTACTAGGAGGAGTTCTGTCTTATCTGTCCCTGGGACTCAAAGTCCTCAGCTGCTGCATCTGTGGCGCAGCCTGTCCACCCCTGGTTGCTGATGGTGCTACTACAATAGCAGCACCATATCCATGAACCTGGCTACTGTTGCTACGAAAGCAGTGGGGGATGGCCACAGCATGAACTCCCCCAGGGGGCACTCCCCTTCTAAGTCAGCACATGGAGCTGATGCTGCACCAATTTGCTTCAAGGTATGCTACTGGGGGATGAACCTATAATAGCCACACTGGCAAAATTTGGGGTCCAGACTGTTCCTGTGTACTCAAGTAATCCGAGTATGCTCAGTCTCGCTAGGGAACATGGCTGCCACATTACAGACAAGGCTTTAAACATGTAGCATGCCATTTGCTAATATTTCAGTCAAAATAAAGTTTAATTTTTTTTATGTTTATCTCTGTTTATTTCCAGACTATTTGAGGAGCAATACTGCTGATAAGCTTTCTTCAAGGGCCTATTTAGGGACATTATTTTGATGTGTCATCTGCATAAACAACGACGGGTTAGGGTCAGTCGGCATCATCTGTGTGTGGAATTGATTTCCTGTTAACACCTTTTTTAGATCATTCAAGAAAAAAATTAAATGGTAGTGGGGCAAGCAGTCATCCTTGTCATACCCTTGTCTTAGTGGGGAAATTTTTGGCCAGAGCTATCCTACTCCCATAATGTACCTTAGATGTTGTATTTGAATAGTAGGTAACTATTAATTTTAGGATAGTTTTATCCTTGGATTTAATAATCTTATTGTATGCTTTTACTATGGGGCTAGGGCATGAGGGTGCTTTATAAATTATATAAATATTATTGTTTGATAGATTGTATATAATATATTTTATTATATCATAATTTTATGTGTATATATATATATATATACACACACACACAGAATAATATTGATATTTACACATATTATTTTATTGTGTTGTTTTAGTGAAAGCTGAAATTAAACTAAACTAAACTATTTTCTTCAGCTCTGTAAAACCAACACAGTTGTGGTAGAGTGAACTGGAGTATTTCCTTTTGCATTTTTCATCGCCATGAATATTAATTCATTACCAAAGACCCATATTCTATATAGAGTTATCCCTCTGCAAACCTAAATCAGAAAAAAATGTAGGCAGATTAAAATAATTGGGGTTGTAAGGGCATATCTGGCACTAATATCTGTTTGACAAAATGTTAATTGTAGTAACAGAGTACAAGCTGAAACATGAGTAGTTTGCTTTTTGAGCCCAGGTTAAGTTTGTGTGGCTGCCAACTAGAAAATAAAAAGAACAGGTCTGAACTTTTAGTTTTTGAGAACAAAATAAATATGGAATTGCGAAACCAACTTCCAAGGAAAGTGGTGATGGCTCCTACCCTGGGGGTCTTTAAGATGGGGCTCGACACTTACCTGGCTGGGGTAATTTGAGCCCAGTTTTCTCTCTTGCCCAGGGCAGGGGGTCAGACTAGAAGATCTACAAAGTCCCTTCCAACTCTACATCTATGAATCTATGAAATACCATTTGTAAAGGTATTTTTCAGACTAGAGTTAGACTTACCCTGTTTCACATTTTGAAACATCAATACTTAATATGTATTAATATATGCTATTGGGACAAGTTTATGTACTCTACTATTTCCTTTTGAGTGTCAGAGGTGTGAAAGTTCATCTCCCTACCTGATTTTGATTTGTGAACATTTAGATCTGACATAGTCTTAGCAAATTTGTATAATAATAACTGAGGCTTAGAATGCTTCTTATTCGTATGACTGTAATTTTGAGTGGTTCTTGGAGCTCTTAACCCCTGAACTGCCTGCACATTAACACCTTAAAGTGGTTTTAAGCACTTGTTATGAGGCTCAAAGTTATGCCGCTCTAGGGCAGGTTTATCTCTGATCTGGACTACCCAGATCCTATTTGATTAAGATGTGGCCACTCCCCACAGATGTGCTGCCCATTGAAGTCCTCCAGTATCCCCGGATTTTTAACACCCGCTGCCTGCAGAACAGGGATTGAAACCTGTCATGGCTTACAGGCCTTGTAGTGGCAACTCGCAGCTACAGTTCCTAGCCCTGCCCCTGCTCAGCAGGCCTCTTGTGGCAAGTCACAGCTGTGCAGGGGTGGGCAGTCAGGGAAGCTTTCTAGACTGTGTGTGACTGCTCCAAACTCTAAGCTAGCACTAACACCAATCAACATTTGTATGACTCACAGTGTAAAGTATAACAAGGCCCTTACTGTCTTGCTTATTTATTTGGAAATCCTCCACTTTAGACTGCTCCCTGTGGATATTAAACTTATAAATATTAGGCTGACATTTGCAAAAAAATGTAAAAATTGCTTTTCTCAAGGACTATACATAAGTCCCTACAGCTGTAGAATAGATGAGAGATATGAAAGAATGGGTGATTCAGCGTAAGATTGCTTATAGCATTTGCTATGAGTAGGGCAAAATCGTCAAATTTCAGGGTCAAATGAGGTTTTTTATGAAAAAAGATTGAACAATATGAAGTTTCAATTAGTATAGATGGGAAGTTTAACTAGATATTACTTTATATATGTTCCAGGAAGTCTTTTTAACTCAATTGCAACAACTTTAGTAGTAATATAAATGTATATATTTTTGTTTAAACCAGTACTCAACATAATACTGGTGAACATACATTACTGCACTCATAGTTATTTATCCATGATGCAAGAAAAATAAGGAGAAATTATTATGAGATTTAATATTGTCAATGTTTTTTCTATGTTTTCCTGCCATGGTAGCAGGTACACTGTCTGTGCACTGAATTAGAAAACTTCTGTTACAGCTATAGGTTTTGTCTTGCAGAAATATGCATGAGAAATCATTATGGTAATTTTTTAATGAAATGTTCTGTTTTTGTCAGGGTTTCTTTTTTTCTCCCTTTTTTGGATTTATTTGCAAAACAAAAAATAAAATGTATCCATTTAAGATAGCAATTGCAAAGGAGATGATTGTTTTCCTGTTTAATACTTTTCATACCTTTTTGTTTATCTGCTATTAGGGCTTGATCCTGAAGGGTGTAAGTACTTTGATTCCTGTAGTATCTGAAACACTTGATTAACTTTAAAAGATTGAGTACTTCTATTGAAATAGATAATGCACTTCCCTGGCTGAACATGCTACAGAGGGGCTGGCAGGGTCATGAGGGTGCTACAGTATGGTGGTAGCCAGCAGGCAGCCCCTGCACTGTAGCACCTTCATGCTCCAGTCAGCTCTGGTCACCATCTACACGTGCATTGTGGTGGAGTAAATAACGCCACCATAGAATAGTACTTGTGTCAGGCAGTACTGTCCCATGGCAGTTAATGAGTTTACTCCAGCCTAATAGTGTCGCATGTGTAGACCATGATGCTTTACTGTGGAGCTAATTAGTCCTCGCTGAAGCTGACTAAGTGGATGTGTAGATGTCCCCACTGATAAGAGCTCTTTAAGCATGAGCAGTTTGGGAAAATATTATTTGGGGGAGACTGAGCCCCACCTGATCCCCGCCCCTCTCTTCCACAGGGCCATCACAGGGCCAGCGCACGCTGGTGCTGTATGTGGCGATGGAGGAGTGACTGCATACCAAGTGGTGCCAGGAGCTGTGGGATGGCAGCGCTGCGCTGCTGCTGCTGTTGCCAGCTGCTGCAAAAAATTTGAGTGGGCTAAGCCCTATTAGCCCTGGTCTTCCGCCACCCATGTGTTTAAGCATTAGACTCTCTATCTGTTCTACGGCATCTTGTTATAGGGATGATTGAACAATCCAGATGGTATTTATTGTACTAGAAAATGAGTAGGGTTTGTTGTAACTGAACATTTTCAGCCAATCCATTTCGAAAAACAACTTTACAGTTTGTGTAGACAGGTTTAAAATATATTATTTTTTGTGGTTATCCCTACAGTGTTATGTCCAAGTAGAGATAATGTTTATGAAACAGGACCTATAGCGCACATTTTCTTGAACTCTTTTCATTATTCTAATCTTTGGAAGTAGCCACCATGCAGCAGGGTAAGACTTAGTGAAGTCTACTAAGTTTTCTTATTTTGCAGTCAGATATTGTTTCGGGACCATACCATCCTATTTAAAATAAAGCCAATATTTTTAGATTGAAAGGCAACACACAAATTGCATTTCACTGGGCTTTTAGTTTTGTCAAGGCAATTAACGCTTCTTAACTTGATGCATATTTTCAGTAGTTAACTGTGAATTTGAAGGAGAACTAACGCAATATATATGGCCAAGATTTCCAAAAATAAAAGCCTAATGTAAGAGTAGTGAACCCTTATTTGGGAACTTTTTATTATTTTTCAACACTTGCTTTGTTTCCTTATTTAAATTTTAAGTAAGTGTATCCAGAATTCATTTAGGTTCCATAGCCAATTTATATTTTTATTATATATAATGGAAAAGTAACATTAGTACTCTAGAAAAACAGACTTACCCGTATCAGAAGAAAGCTAAGCATAAGAACTAAATTCACTGTGTTTGTTAGTAGCAACTGGGAAATCTTTCCTTATATCTATAGATACCCTACCATATGGAAATTTAACAAGGTAACAGGTTAAAGATTTGTTTGTATATACTGTATTGATCCTGCAATGTGTAGTATCCCAGTGAAATCCACTGGAGGAAAAGAATACTATATGAACATCACATTACAGAATCAGGGCCTTTGGAACAGGATATATCTGATATAAACTGGCACATATCAAAACAAGTCCTGAGAGTTATATCAGTTTATAACAGCTGAAGAACTGACCCACGTGATTTAAGACTTGTTCTGATGGCAAAAAGAACACAGAAATGTGCTACTAAATCTTAATAAACACCCCTAGAATATGTCCTTTAAATTCTTAGATATGGAAAAACAATGTTTACATTGACTCAAAGCATATATTTTTATGTGTAGAAGCACGTTTGTTGTATTGATTTGTTAGTTAAGCTCTGGATGTAGACAAACATAAAAAGGAAATCATTCAAAAACCTTTTTACCTAGAAGGGCCACATGTTGCTGCTTGAGTCTCCTGTCACACATTATAGATCAACAATCTTTCCCATACAATTTTGTACAAAACTACTGGGAGGAAAAGCATATTTGGGGTTTTTTTCCCTAGAATTTTGACACCTAAATTATTTTAGAAAAATATTTTTATTGGCATGAAAGTAAAATCTATTTAAGTGAAAAATGGTAAGGAAGTCTAACAAATGAAAAATATTGTTTAAAAGTGAAAAATATCAAATGAAAATTTGTCAGCAAGATATAAGAAATAATTCAGTGCCTGTTTTTTCCTATGTTAACTTGTAATGTTTTAAGAGAAAACATCCATAAAGATTATCATTATTACAAATATCACTATTAGGATTTTTAAAATAATTTGATTTCCTTTTTCTTCAAGGAGATCTCCGGATTATGGTATTTAAAAATAATATCTCCATATGAGGTCAAGTGTTTGTTGCTAAATGAGGAAAATTCAGTTGGGTGACTGTTTAGTGATGCAATGAATCTATCTTTGGACTTTAAATTAACTGAGATTCCCTTTATCAGAGTTGGAGACCTGTCAATATGATAATTATGACATGATCTTGGAAAGTGAGAGACTGGCCACATTGGTTGAAATATCAACAATTGTGTCTGACTGATGCACATAACAAAATGCTATGTGAGCAAATCCAGATACAAAGCCCTTTTGAAGTCATTAGTAGTTTTTCATCTCACATCATTAAGCTTTTGATCCAGACCTTAGTCACTGTTTTCATAGTACACTGTATGCCAATTTTTGACAATGCGTAATTTGTCTATTTCAGGAATATATTTTAACTATGGTAGTAGTATGAACCAAGCTTGCTCCTTACAGAATTTTTACCCCTTTGAAAGATATTTGCTTGTAAAGGAATAATCTGGCACCTAATGAATAAAAGCTATCAAAAGCAAAATTAAACTAAATATATTCAACATCCAAATGTATGTAGCACAGTGAAACTGACATCTGCATCCACTTACATGCATAATAACCAGCTTAATAATAAATACATATTAAAATGTCCCTGTGTTTCAAGCATTCTTGTTGGCTGCTGTTCTTATTACACTGCATTGATTGCACTGATAGTCAGTGTGAGATGCAAGAAGGGGAGGATGGGCTTTGCTCCTCAATTACCAGTGTTGGAATAAGATAATACTGAAAAATGTTGGTATAATTAGCACTGCCTGCAGAAAGAGGGCATCACATTGCTGAGAAAAGATGATAGTCCCTTTTTCTATTTGACTGGCTAGGTCAACAGTGAATTTGTTTATAGTTTGAGGTAACTCTATTTCAGAAATATGTGAACAAATTTGAGTGAAATACTTGCAAATAGAAAATAAAAATAGAAGAACATAGGAATTAAGGAGGGAATATTTATTTATAGTTTGACTACTAATTATGGTGTGTGGTGGGAGTGGAGTTGTTCCTAAATTATGGGAAACTCTATTATTGAAGGAGATAAATTCTTTAGAATGGTCAAAGGAGAATGGGTAGGAAAATAAGTGATGAAAATGGGCAAATAAAATTTAAGCTTGTTATAAGGTGCATCGATTAACAGTAATGTAATTAGAGCAGGCACTTTTCAACTACAGTTATTTCAATTTATAGTATAGAATTATATGCTGGAACTCACTGCTACAAGACACTGTGATTACAACAGCTTAGCTGGCATTTATAGAGACAGTGAGTACAGCCAGTTATAATAGGATGAAAAACATTTATTCAGATTTTTATACATCCTCATCATATCTGAGCAGTCTCTTGGAGTGTACCAGGCAATGTGACTAGAATTTATCTTGCACTATAAATCCTCATTGTAATGGAATCAACCACGAAACTGCCTTGGTTTACAGAAAGACTGCCCATGGGCAAGTTTTGCATAATTTTCTAATGTAGTCTTGAACCTGTCTTTGAAGCATATTGTACTAGCCAGCACTAGAAACAAACCAATTGAAAAAATGGGTATCTATTCTATCTATAAGGTCCTTGCTACATGTTGCACTTAAGGCATGATTAAACAGGTAATTGTAATCCTGCTGCAGAGTAAAACAATTAATGGTGTCATAAAACAAGGAATAAACCACAAAGTTATGCAACAAAAAAGTGTAATAACTTTGTGGCTGGTTTCTATGATGTCATTAATCAAATGGGTGGCCAAGTGCACCCACTTGGCTAACAGCCTAGATCAGGTGGTAGGTCTCCAAGCCATGGGGGCACATCATGTTCTCCCATTGCTGGGAGCCCCATCAGCTGATGGGGATCTCAGCTGCACATGTGCATGGTGCACCACCATATCTGGGAGCCAGGATCAGCTGATGGGACTCTCAGCTGTAGCAACTTGCTACTTGCTACTGCACTAGCAATAAGGCATGATGGGATTTGATGAATTTGATGATCACAGAGTCATAGAAAATCCTGTGTCCTGATCATAGATGTGTTTGTATGTAATTATCCTGATTGTAGATGTGAATCATAGAAAATCCTGCATCAAAGCCCATCACACCTTTACCTGTACATGTGAAGGGCCCCTAATGCATGATGTATTCCTGTGCTGCACAAATGTGTACTAGATGTTGAGCTATAAAAAACAAGTTAGGGAAAATCCTGAAATTTGATGGAAGTGAAGTCTGAACAGTTACCTTTTCTCTCTGAGTTTTATAATTCTAATGGAAAGAGGCCTTCCTCTACTATGAACAAGGGAATGAAGGCTTTATCCATATGGAAATCTCACTTTTCAACAAGCCATGGGAAAATCTGTTTAATGTTACCTACAGAAAGTCTATAAGAAAATTGTTCAGTTGTGGGGGTTAATGGATCCTATTAGAGAACTTATAGCTAAACAAGGAAAAATTAGCAACCAGCCAAAATAATAAGTACATGTAAATATTCCAAACTGCCTCAGCTTCACTGTCTCTAGAATATCAGCAACACTAGCACTGGAAACATCCAGTAGCTATCCAAACTGAAATGTTTGGGCATGGGAAAACACCAGGATTGGGATAACAAACTGGTTTCTATAGTAGCAGTAGTAGTTGTAGTTTATTTACAACTTTCACCAAAACAGTCCAGTAAAATGGGCAATAAGATTATATATAAAAATAACAACATGTATATTCATTTTAATTATTGGTAAAAGAATACAATAAAATTATCCATTCTACCAATTTACCCAATATGAAAACAAAACATAGTGTATGAAGATATAAAAGGAAAGGTAAAATGAAGCTGTGGCTAATAAAAAAAGAATTCTATCTGATTTTGGCCATTATTCCTTGCACAAGTAACGAAAATACACCTTAGGGCTAAGTGCATACAGTTAAAAACCCTGAGGCCAAATCAATTCAGTCTAGGCAGCTTCCTCCAAGCTGCATAGGCTGAACTGATAATCAACTGAACTGACATTCAGTTTTCAATTGGAAAAGGCAGGGGGAAGCCTGCACTGAACCAGGTCAGTAGGCAGGGGGTGCTAGAGTGCATTTTCCAGCTAATGCTGGCCATTGCCAGTGAATCCAAGTGTCCCCAAACACCTGCTGTTCCCCCACAGAGGGTTAAGGAGCCACTTGCCTGGGTGCTGGTCCAGGGGGGGGGGGATCCCCATCAGGAGATTTCCCCCAGCCTGGGTTCACCAGCCCTAGGAAGCTAAAGGGGATTTCCTCCCCTCCCCCTTCCCCTTTCCTGCCACAGGAGGAAGTATGAAGGAGTCCTCCAGGCTGGATGCCTGCTCATATAGCTCAGCATGGGAAGAACTGGGGAGACCCCACCTAGGGGGCTTCTCCCACCGCAGCCCAGGGTCCCCCAGCCCTGGACAGCCCCAGGGAGCTGAGGGGAATTCTTCCCCTCCCTAACCCCAACCCTTTGGCTTAGCTGCTGTGAGTCTCTGGGGTAGTCCAGGGAATGGAAGGAAATTCTCCTGTTCCTCCAGAGCTAGTTTTTCCTTAGCTGCTGTGAGTCTGAGGCAAAACAAATGCAAGGTAGCAGAGGAATTTCCCTGGGCTATCCCTGAGGTTCACAGCAGCTAAGGCAAGGGCTTGGAGTTGTAGTTGGGGTTGGGGCTGGGGAGGAGACTGCAGCTCTCTCGGGCTGCCCGGGGCTGGGGGACCCTGGTCTGGGGTGGGGGGTTCCCCAGCTCCAGGCAGCACCAGAGAGCTGAAGGTCTCCCCAGCGCCCCTATGCTGGGCTGCATGGGTAGACACCTGGCCCAGAGGAATCCTTCTTCCTCCCTCCTGTGACAGTGACTAAAGCAATCAGCAGCTGGGAAGGGGGAGGGGAGGAGAGAGGGCTGCCAGGGTCTGAAAAGCCCCCACCACAGGGGCTTTCCCTCCCCCATGTGCTATGTAGACCCTGGATAGGGAGACTGGAGGTCTGTTCCCCTGCTCGCCACCCATCCCTGTGGGCTGACAGACACAGGCAGGCTAAGGAGCAAGGCAGTTTCTGCTCTACTGGAGCAGGCAGCATAGCCCAAGGCTACAAAGCATCCTGGGGTGCTGGGGGACTGTGAGTTAACTTGAACCAGGAAGAGATCCAGGACAGAAGTTCCATAAACTAGTTTGACCTGAATCAGTTAGGTCTGAAACTACATCCAGCCAGGTTTATCTTAAACCAGTTATGGTCATTTTGAAAGTGGTTTATGTGCACTGAACTTCTGTTCTGTTACAGGTTCAAACCAATTTTGAACACTTAAACCAGTTTATGTGTAACTTCTCTCCATAGCCCAGGAGTATAGGACAGTCTCCCAAATATTATAGAGAAGCTAAAGTGCTTTTTCTACTTTAACCCAGAATTTGAAATGTCCTAATAAGGAAAAGATCTACTTTTCTCTTACTTCTTGAATGAACAAATAAAACTACAAATAATGATGTAAATCATCTATCTCATTTTCCAGTAAGAGCATAGTCTGTCTGACTGTGGGGTCTGACACCACCTGCCCATTTCAGTAGAATTCATTAGAGTTCTCTGTGAGAACTCTAGATCTCATTAGAGTGAATCTTAATCTAGTAATAGCTTCTCATTGTTTGTAGTTTTGCACCAGAGATGGGTAGGTTTCTAGGCCAAAACAGTGTTTTATTACTCTTAGAAAAGGGGAGGTTCAAGACAGTCTCATTGCCAGCGTATCTGTCTGCATGCTGGCATCTTTAATTCTTAAATTTATGTCATATTTTAAACATAGGAGAAATATTGGGTCAGTGATCTGCAGTACATTTTTCAGGCCATTTCTCTGGAGGAGAATATAGATGTTATGTAACAATCCAAACAAAGGTTTATTTGGCAAAGGAGAGGCTTTTAGAATGAATTTCTCAGGGTATCTAGTAGGTGTAAAATACCTAATTTTCATGTACTAGTTTAGAGTTCCTAATTGAATTAGGTGCTCACATTTATCAGTCTAGTTTTAGAGTGTGTGATCCCTCTGCCTCCCCATTTGTAGAATTAGATAGAAATACAAGTCACCTTAAAAAATAATTAGAAAAAAATCGGTTTTGGGGAGGGCCCACACCCCAGAGTTTTGTTCTATCAAATAAATGGACTTTGCCTTTATCTATGGACCTTTTTTGCTTCCTAAACCAGCTTCCTTTTGCTTGTTGTCTGTTTAATTTAAACATCTAAAGTACGGTAGACATACTGTACTTTTTCAGTCTTTAAATAAATGTTGCAATTTTTTTCCCTGAATTATTGTTGATTATATAAGTCACTTTTCTGATGGTCTGAATGTTTACAGAAATGCCGTATTTATTGAATTCTACTACACCATGCTTTTTACTTAATATAAACGGCTTGTGCGGAACAGTTGTCATTAAAATGTGGTTACTGAATGATCTGGCCTCTACTCATTATTGGGTTAGAAATGGAATAGAAGACCAAAGCTTTCCTTTCAAGTGATGCCTAATAGGGAACTCCAGCACTATTTTTAAAAGTTTGACACTTTGAGGAATACTAATATAAAAAAGAGGCTAACTTTTGAAAAGGAAAGAGGGAGGGAGGATGCTTAATTATTTGTTTCTTTTGGTAGAGGGTCAGGGAGATTTTATTCATTAAAAAGTAAGAGACATGCAAGTGTAAGTGTGTTCTATGAAGGCAACTTAATGGTCATTCTGCATCCTGATGAGTCGGTCACCGTTATTCATTTAAAAGTTGATGGAACTTGCCAGCTATGACTCCTGTCAGCAGTTCCAGACTAAAGATCCCATGGAAAATGTTCTCCAGCCATAAGACAATGCAGACCTTTTAAGAGCTACATTCACCAAGTACTCAGATTACTGAGATCAGCAAACCAAGTCTGATTTGTGGTAAAAGCTGCAGGGCATGTTTAAATCATCTCCTTTGCTGTCAGTGAAGTATCAGTCTGGTTTTTGTTGTTGTTGTTTAAAAATACTAATTATAATGAGCAGCTGAATGCTGATATTAATTTGACTTAACTGAGTAAGATCATTTTTGTTCCTCTTTTCAGCTGTGGTCATTCAGTATATTGGGATCATTAAATAAGTCTTAATTAGCAAAAGATATTTTGTCTAAACCATAGAACAAGCATAGTTTGAGCATTGCAGCTGTTCCTGGTCCGGTGATTTTGAATAATTAAATGAAATGTTGTATTTTCTTGAAATTGCTAGTGTCATTGTATTTCATATTATTAACCTCTTGTGTTTCCTCTTGTTCGCAATAAGCAGGTTATGCCTTATTACATACCATGTTCTAATATAATTAAACAGTCTTGCAAATACACATTCATGTCAGCAAATGCCATTTGTTAAATATTGTATGCAGGATTAAGCCCCAGATCTTGTAATGAGGAGAAGGGTTCCAGTTTTTATAAAATAGTTTGATTCATTATACTTTTAATGATGACTTGGATTACTTTTATATCTACTGCCTTTATATATCTGGACAAACCTTTGCTAATGCTGAATCCAGCACCTACATAGTTCCATCTTTTTTCTTTTTTGTATAAAAAGAAAATGTCCAGATACATTTTAGACTTTTCCCATGTACTCTTCCTTCTGAGTCTGACAGTGCAGTTGATTTCTACTCCCTCTAATTAACTAATTCACCATTATATATGTTGGCAAGGTCACATTTATTTTACAATAGTTTGTGGTCCCAGCATTGTTGGAAATCAAAATCCTGGCTTTGACTTCAGTTGAGGAAAACATTCCTATTCAAATAAAATGCATGCTTAAGTGTTTTCTATATCACTTTTAGTATATTCCTGTTCAGCCTAAAGTGACTAAAATGCAGCAGATTTGTAGATGTAAAATGACTGAGTCCTTCCTCTACTTCTTCAGACAAATCACTTCTGTGCATGATGAACTTAGTGAACTAATAAACTTTGAAAACATCACTTCTGAGACTGACATGATCAAGTTTTAAATGTTCCCAAAATTCTTTCCCAGAACAATAGATTCAAAAGAAGCATCAAGACAATTTTTTTGTTAGCCCAAAGAAAGTTATAACCAACTTCCCCTCCCAACCCCCCCCCAAAAAAAATCTCTAAAAAACTTTCCAGCTGACCAGCAATCAGAAAAGGAAAAACAGAAAAGCTGATAGGCCAGTGTCCTGGTTGGCAGCTGCAACCAGCTGCATAGAAACAACTCATGTCTGATTGAATCATAATGGCTAGGCAAAATTCCTATAGCAGCTGTTTTACAGTGTTATTAAGAAACTCCATTTTTCCACTTTACATAGGTAATACACCACTTTCAAAACAAGCATTGTTCCAAATTCACCATACAAACGTTCATTTTTGCATACATTATTTTTGTTGGTATCTTGCTTTTTGAAATATGAGATACTTGTAACATAGCAGTTGCTATATAAAGCTTAACTTCAGTGGAACTGTATAAGACAGCATTGTGGTCAATAGACTTATTAATTGAACATATCTGTTTTCAATCTAATATTTTACCCAGAGGGTGACATCAATAATAGCTTCGCAAAGCTGTGCCTTCCTTCCACCCATTCAATTAGCTTCTTTCCAAAGTCATCATTAAAATTAAAATGAAAAAGTACTACTAGAATGTGTGTTAAAATATCCGTAATACTACAACAGAGATTCCCCCCCCGCCCCCACAGTACTGGTTCTAAAATGCAGAAGTCCATAGATTTGCAGAGGTATTCAGGATCATTGATTTATCAAACTATGCATGAAGTGAATGAACAAAATATGGCTAAAATGCCATGTAGAAAATCAATATAGGAATTTTGAAAGGGGAAGGGAAGGTCCTTTACTCCTAGATATAAATTGTGAGAATTTGAAATGCTTTATCTTTCCCCATTCTTGGGTAGACAAGTAGCAGTAAATAGGATATTGTTAAAAATAAGCACATCTGTCAAATGCTACTATGTTTATTTTTTTCTAGGTATAAAGTTAGGAAACCTGTGCCTTTTATAGTTTAGAGCTTGAGGTGATGCCAACACGCAAAGGTTCAGATGCATACATAAATATCTGAGTCTTTCCAAATACCTTTTCCCATGACCTTTAACAATTGTTTTTGGTTTGTTTCGGTTTTTTTCCTTTTCCATAGCATAACTCTAATTTTCAGGGGGTCAGCCTGCCAGCCCAGGGCAGCTCTCCCCAACTCAGTCTGCTGCGGAGGGCCTGGCTGTGGCACAAGGGTGCTTCAGTGCAGGACCAGCCAGTAGGCAGCCCCCACATTGAAGCACCCTCATGAAGAACTATCCTGTTTTTTACTCTGCAGCAGGATAGTACATGTAGTATTTGATAGTATTTACAAGTACTATCCTGCTGTAGAGTAAATTAGTTTACTCTGGCCTAAGAGGGCACATATGTAGACACCAAGATGTTTACTGTGCAGCTAATTAGTCTACTGCATAGTAAAAGTCTCTTGTTGATATGCCCTCTGTCTTACATATACTATTTCTGTTTATGTAGTTCAAAATTGCATTTTTTCTTATAACTACATCACATCGCTTGCTCATGCTGAGTTTGAGATTTCTATTGTTCACAGATGTTTCTTAGTGAGGCTTCTTGTCCCCCAATTGTACAATTGTCTCCCATTCTGTATTTGTTTATTTGTTTTTCTTCCTTAGATGTAGAACTTTACATTTCTTTATGCTATATAGTATTGGTTTACTGAGATCATTTTGAATTCCAATCCGATCCTCTATATTTTTTACAATCCATCCCAAGTCTATGTACACTTGCCGAAGAAGTTCTCCATTCTATATCCAAATCATTAATAAAAATCAGCAGATCTAAATTAGAGCCATGTGGAACTCCACTTAAAACCTCCTGCCATTGTGAGATCACTTTATTTATAGTTACTCTTTCTTGAGCTTATTCAGACAGTTATATGTCCACCTAACTATAATTCTGCCTATCCCACATTTCTCCAATTTCTTATGAGCCTATCATGTCAGTCTGTATTAAAAACTTTACAAAGGTCTATGTCTATTATATTCACTTCATTGCTTCACCTATCAATCTAGTTATCCTTTCAGAGAAGGAAATCAGGTTAGTTTGGCATGATTTGTTTTTAACACATTCCTATTGGCTGCTGGTAACACACTGTAACTATAATCATGATGTTGAACACCATGGGTGCATCCACATGAGTGTACATGTTCATCTTGCAGCATCTCAACCCCCTTTGAGATGCTGCAGGAGGTACATGCAGGCATGAAAAATGTTCCCTGCACTGCAAATTTGCAGTGCAGAGGTAAAAATCAGACCCCTGGATATCTAGGGGTAAAAAAACCCCCAAAAAACCCAAAACGCTGGTGAAGAAAGCAGTCCTGAACCATGCCCTGAAGAAACCAGAGGCTTGGTTCTCCACAGAGGCACTCTGGTAGCCAGCCAAAGCATCTCTATGGTTAGCCCTCACCCTAGTGCTGAAGCACACTGTCTGCCCATGCAGATCAGGCAGTGTGCCATCTGCAGGGACCTGGGCTCCTGATAGTAAGTAGGGGTAGGGAGGC
>NW_005843330.1:152564-161950 GCF_000455745.1 Alligator sinensis | reverse complement strand
GGGGCAGCCACCAGGGGGGCTGCAGGAGCCAGCAGGGGATGGGGCCGGGTGGGGCAGCAATCTGGGGAGCTGGGGAAGCAAGCAGGGATGGGGCATGTGGGACCTGCAGGGAAGGTGGTAGCCCCTGTTGGGGCTATGTGGCCCCTGTGGGGGGCTGTGGCCCCTGTTGGGGGGCAGTCTGTGATAGGTGCAGGGGGCCTGCACCCTGTGGGGGACAGGAGACACACAACCCACCCACCCCTACCCACAAACCCTATGGTCCCTCCACAGCCACCCACATCCTCCCACCCCACTTTCTACTGCCCTTTTGCAAACCCCACATTCCCCCAGCACACACCCTGCATGCCCAGGTGCCAGACAGGGTGAGATCTGCAGAAAATTCCTGCTCTGCCATTGCTTCACAGGAGGGAGGGGAAAACAATAAAGAAGACCAAATGGGGAATACACACACAAAGGCTGGGGACAGTTGAGCTGGCTTACTCAGCTGCACAACCAACAGCAGTTTCAGCCACTCAGGGTATACTTCAGGTGAAAGTGGAGGTGAAGGTGGGGGGTGGCCTGCTAGGCAGCTGAGGCAGGCAAGGCACCTTTAGGCTCTGGCAGCATGGGGGGAGGGTCCCACAGGCAGCTCAGGCTTCCTCCCCAGGCTGTCCCCCGACTGTTGCTTGGTGGTGGGCTGGGCAGTAGGCCAGAACAGGGGTGCAGAAGCTGGGGTGCAGTGCTGGGATGTGGTGCTGGGGTGTGGTGGTCCCCTCTTTGAGTGGGAGCAGTGGCATACAGCAGAAGACCCCCCCATGGGGGGGCAGCAACAGCAACATCAACAGAAGCAGGCCAAGGCAGGAAAGGATGCAGCCAACTTACCCGAAAAAGCTCTGAGAACAAGCCAGCAGGTAGCAGTAGCCAGAGGCAGGAAGAGGCCTAGCCATCTTCTTCCACAAGCTCCTAAGACCAAGCTTGCAGCAACCAGCAGCAGTAGCAGCCTATGACAGGAAGGGGCATGACCAACTTTCTCCCAGAGGCTCCTTCCCCAGAAGCTCCTCAGAGCAAGTAGCTCTGAGCTACTTGCCATGGCATCTTTTTGTACCGATGGGGTAAAGACAGGGCAGCTCTTTATACTGCTGGGGAGGGACGGCACAAGTGCTGGCCCCAGGATCTAACTCCCCGTGCCTGCAGATCCATTATTTTGCCCTAAGTGGCACAATTTGCCACACACCAAAGTGCACATCTGGGCATGTGCGCCAAGGCAAAAATCCCTGGCTCAAATTTGTACCATTTCTATTTGAGCTGCTGAAAGCATGGGGCACTTGCATGGGGCACTTGCATGTGTGGACACACCCCATAAGTGCTTTCTTCTTTCAGTAACAAATTTCCACTTAACAGTTTATATTTAATAAAAATCTGGGAATCTTGGATAAGAAAATAGAAACTGGAAGCTCTTCCTTTAGAAAACTATCATATAGATTTCTAAATAGTTCATCATTTTCCATTGTAAGGTAATGATATGATTTTATAGAAAGCGTCTTTCACATCATTAATCAATTTTTTTGCTACTAATTATTAAAGGTTTCTGAAAATTTATGCTTTATGTTAACCACCTCTGGGAGGCTGATGGCATGAATTTGATAGCCAGCAGGTTGGGAAAACCATCTGCTTAAAATTTGTAATGCAATTTTAAAGATGACTGCCAGGTAAGCTTCCTAGGAAGTGGATTAAAAAAAACCCTGAGTAAATAAAATTATCACTCCAGTGGTGAGCTGTAAAATCATTACTGTTGAACCACGGGCACTGTGAAAGAAATCTGAAAGTCAATTTGTTTTTAAACATTCTCCAAGGAAATTGTTTTTGAACAAACTTAGATTATCTCGGTACTAAAAATATAGTTGAAATAGTTTATTATTGAATTACTTAAGCAAAATATTAATAGACATGACCTGTCCTGATAAAAAAACATTCAGGTATGTACTGACAATTGTAAAATATATAAATCCATGCAAATATTACCCTAAACTTTCCATCAGAAGTAAGTAACACCCCCTACCCTATATAGCATATTCAAATGTCATATGTCATCAGTAAGAGTTGGCTACAGTGAAGGGCTTAGACGCCTGAAGTAGAATCCAGCAGAGCTCCCAAGTAAGACACTCTAGCTCCACAGTGTGTAGGGAGAATTAGGCATCTCAGATAGGATCCATAACAGCCAGAACACAGGGCAGAGAGCTGCTTTGAGTTGTCTAGAGCATGCAGCTGCATGGAGATAGCCAATATAGGGGTGAATGCTAAATCCCACCTCCTTGGCACCTCACACAGGGCTTCAGGGAGATACTTCCATCTGTTTGAGCTCTGCACATTTGAACAGTCTTCTCAAGTGAGGAACCAATGCTCAGATCCACAAAGATTTATCCATAATGATATTTTTCTAATAATTAATTTGTTATGTGGAAGATGGTACCACCCATCAAAGTATATGCATCCAGGTGTAACATTTCCAGCCCCAAGTTAGATGTCTGGGTATTGCATGAAAGACAGAGGAGGTGATATTCAATGCAGTATAGCTCTCAGCTGGGAAACTATATTCAGTTTTGACCTCTGAAGTTGAATAACAATATCAAGAAACTAAAGAAGGTCCACAGGCAAGCAACAAAGATGATAAAGGGGTTGGAATGCCATCTGTAACAGAAAAGCCTTGAAGGGACTAGGTATGTTTAGTTTGGAGAAAAGGAGATTAAAGGGCACATGACAGAGGTTTCAAATATTTAAAAGGCTGTCATAAAGAAAAGAAATAGTGTTCTACTTTTCCACAGCAGACAAGACATGTGGCAATGGATTTAAACTTCAGCAAAGCACATTTAGAACAACTTCTAGGGGAAAAAAACACCCTACGTAACTGTAAGAACAATAAGGCACTACAGCAAGCTGAATAGAGAAGTAATGGAAGATCCATGAAGGTTTTCAAAAAGAGGTTGGATAGGTATCTGCTTGGGATAGATTTTGAATCGTGTACGGGGGATAGGGAAGGTGGAGAAGGAGCTTGTGTGGTGTCAGGGGGGCCCATATGGTGGGAGGACTTGGGAAGCCTGAGCAGCCCATGTGACAGGGGGAGGCTGTATAGTATGTGGCCTGGGAAAAGGCATGTCATGCAGGTGGGCCCCTGACCACTTAGAAGTTAGTCTTGAGTGGGTTTTGCATTCTGCATATATTTGGATGCAGGTAACTGACTCACTGTCACTGGTAGGTGTCCCTTCTTGACTGGTGCCTTGCTCCCCAGTGACATCAGGTTGAGATCTGGATTTGGCATCACCTATGTGATTTGGTTGCTGTTCCTACTCTCCTGGCCACACCTTAGATATTTTAGTTTTTCTTGGGAGACAGTTCCCAATAGGTGGCTCATGAGATCTCAAACCTGGGTTTTTTCGTGGTGCTCCAACCTCCCATTTACCCCATCCTTACCACATCCATGGCCAAGGTGGACTCTGCTCTCCGCAGGTCCTGCTCTCGGATGATCTTCTCTCATCTGCACAGCCCGCCTCCAAGGGTTGGCAGCCTTCTGGCTATAAGTCTCCTGAAGGCCATCCTTCATCTGTGGACCATGGCCTTGGCAACTAAACATACCCCAGTCTTGGGTTAATCATAAACTTAGGAATACAATGAACAGAAGAGGTCTGCGTCTGCAATTGGGTCCCTGGGATTTTGTTTCCTGGGCTCATTGTCCCGCTTGAGACCTCTTGGCTCCCCTCTGTCTAATAGTTGTCAGGGAGGTATGGCAGCTCCTCCCATACCATTGTCTGGGAGGTACGGCAGTCAGGCCTCTACCAGCTCTCTTGGGGGGCCCTCCTTTGGGTCCCCACCCTTTCCCACCTTGGCTGCATCTAACATGAGGGTGGGCTGTCTGGGTCACACCAGCTGGTGCTGCCCATCTCTCTCTCCCCGCACTCCATGGTTTCCCCGCCTTGTCTCTCTGAAGAGGCTCCTGGTTGAGCCGGAGTCTCTCCCTCACTGCACTCCATGACTCTCTACCTACTGCACTGCCTTAGAGTACCAGAGACCCCTCTGTGCTGCCCTTTGTTGCATCTCCTGGGTCTCCCCTTGCAGCCCAGACTGCCTGTGCTGGCATCCCAGTGAGCTGCTTCTCCCCAGTGGCACTCCCAGGGTTTGGTTTCCCTAGGTCGCCTGCCAGCATCTCCCTGCCAGTGCTCAGCTCTCCTCCTCAGCGTACTCCAGCCAAGTTTTCAACTGCCTTTTGAGCAGCCCACGCCTCTCTGGCCACACTTCCTTCACCTGCTGATTGGTAGGCTCAGGCAGCTCTGGAACTGTTGCGCCTGCTCTCCCCATCTCAGCATCTCTCCCCAGCTGTCATTCCTTGCTGCACGTGCGGTGAGTATCAGAGCAAGTTGGAGGGGTGTGCATGGGGCGAGTTGAGGGGGCTTTCTCCTCCCCTGTCACACTTGCTCTTTTCTTCTAAAACATGGCAGGCAGTAGTACTGTGCGCACCCTCATTTTAAAAACTTAGTTATTAGAGCACTTGCCCAAGAAAGTGGGAGACTTGGGTTTATGTCTCCTCACCTGAGGGTGTTTAAACCTATTTCTTGCACTTTCCAGGAGAATGAGTAATCACAAGATTACAAGCTGGACTTCCCCTGTGCTTCTCCCACCTCCATCCTTCCCCTCTCCCTGCCCCGCAGCCATCCCCTATGCAAAAATTTACTTGCCCTGTATCTCACTCTGCAGAAGGGAATGCAAGATGCACAGAGGGAAATCAATTCATAGCCCTGTGATGAGGGCACTCTCTTGGAGGGGTTGAACTGTTTTAAGTCCATTATGCTGTTTTTAGCCAATGACTTTTCAGTACAAGGTACGTATGCAATTCCTGGACAAGAGACTGGAACCAGGTCTTCCCTCTTCGTGGGGAGTGATCTCATTACTAGATAACAAAATCCTGCTTCTTGCGGTGTGTGCTTATTCCCTTTCTCTTGGCCTCCGTGCTTCTTACATTCCTTTCTTCACAGTGGCAAAATTTCATCATAAAGGGTGAAGAATGTTCCTCATTTATCCTTGCCTCTAGCCTGGCAGTTAAGACATTCTTCTGAGAAAAGGACTTGAATCACCTAAGGCTGAGGAGGGGGCACTGAACTCAGCTTTCCCATTTTCTGGGCAGTGTTCCAACAATAAGGCTATGAAGTGACAGATGGATGCTAGCCCAGGTCTTTCTCCAATTATGTACTGTGTGGCAGGCTCACTGATATTAGTGGCTTAAGCTGATCTGATGGGGCTCCACAGTATGGCAGCAGTGGGTCCTAGAGAGGATGGGATACCAGTGCCTTGGCCACCTTGGCCTATTGATGGAAGGTAGAAGTTTGCTGGGGAGGGCATTCCAGGTTCATTCCCACATGAGAGATCATGGCTCAAGAATGGGTGCCATCAAAAGCAGCCTGACTAGTATATTTCTGGGTTTGGTGTATTTCTGGGTTTCTGGGTTTGGCATTTCTGGGCATGGCATATGCAATATGGACTCTCTCCTGCTGGGACCCTCTTGTGCCACAAGCTAGGCAAGCCCCTGTATATGTAATTCCTGTATATGTAGTTTCTGTTTTCCAAATGGCTTTAGGTGTGAAATAGGCACTGGGATATTCAGCTCTGTATAGATGGCAGCACCTCTAGGCAGGAAGCAGAACCAGCTGCCAAAGCAGTTGCTCCAGGCATTCATGGATTGCTCATTTCAATTTTTGGCACCAAAATTCCACCTGTGTTATACTTTAGGCATCTTGGTGCTTTTGTGGATACTACATTCTTTTCTTCAAAACAGGATTCAGTCTTTTCCTTGAAAATGCAACCTGACTAGACAGATTATATAATAACCTGGGAGTACTATCCCAGGATATGAGAGATTTGGGTGTAGTTTGCCCTGTGGGCACATTGACACAAAATGTTTACTCTGGAATGAACTAATTAGCCCTGCAGTAAATGTCTTGACATCTACACAGGCAGGACTGTTCAGCTGAAATAAACTAATAAACTACATCAGGGTAATACTTGTATATACAAGTACTATCTTGCTGTGAAGTTTTTTTACTCCACAGCAGCACATATGTAGACACTGATGCGGCTGGCTGAGGCAGGAGGGTGCTTCAGTGCAGGGGCTGCTTACCAGTTAGCCTCACACTGGAACACCTTTGTACCCTAGACAGCCCCTCCACAGCACGTTGAACCAAGTTGGAGCAACCTCACACTAACCCCGCAGGCCCTGTGCCAGCTGGAGCTGCTCCGACCTGGCTCAACGTGCTGCAGTCCTGGGTGCACCTGTACATGCAGTGAACAGTAGCAATAAACCCTGGCACAATAAGTGCCACAGTTTATTGTGTTGCATTAATATGCACACATATGTATGTCTTGTCTGAAGTTATTCAAAACCTCTCACCATCCTGGGTGAGAGGAGATCTGGGTTTTTGCCTATTTGTCTTAGTCTATTTTAGGAATTTACACTAAAGAGTTATTGGATAAAAATAATAAAAAATGGCAAGTTTGTAGGAAATTAGGAAAAAAGAAATCTAGAAAGACTGAAGAACACCTATAACCTCTGCCAATTAAGAGGGAAACAATTCCACTAATGGTGTCTTTTATACAATGTAAGACATTTTCTCTGTTATTGAAAGTACAAAGTAATTGATGGCTATAATTATATTTAGCCTTATATGATTCAAATGAATAAAACCCCATGACTGCAGTACAAGGTGTCTTGCAAAGAGTGCAGTTGTTAAAAACAAATTGGCCTGCCAGTGAGAGTTATTGAATTTAGGACCTTTCTTACAAAGATGGAATAGCTAATGAGAAAATGAGTGTTCTGGATGCAAGGTGATGTGTCCACACCATGTGAATGCTGCAGTTCTTGCTGGAATTGTCTTGTCTGGAAAGGGTGTGTATTTTATGTCTTTTGTCAAGGACTTTGCTGATGGCAGTACAGATAAATAAACCTGTATGTGCTGTGTGGAGGGGGAGGGGATAATGAAACAAAACAAAAGTGTGAACTTACAGACATGCAGTGAGATCTAAAATTAATTTTAATATCTGATTAAGAAATTGGTATGTGCAAATGTACTAAAACTATACTAGAAATAAAACCAACTAAATACTTACTGTTAGCAGTAGGCAACAGTATGAAAATAGTATAAATTTTGAAAGAAGTATTATATTCTCTCTGTGCTGTGTTAGGTACACAATGCCTGTTTTCATAGCAGTTTAATTGAAATATCATTTTGTCATGTCATTTACAGGAAAACTGGTATTTAAGAATTGTATTTATGCAACATTAACTATAAATGCAGTTAAAAAAAAAACACCCTGTATTTTATCTGGTATGGTGTAAGTTATTGGATCCCACCTGAAGAGACAGCTATACATTCAGATCTGCAACATGTACTTCCTCCTCCCCATTTATCAAGCTCACTTTCCCCATGATTTTATTCATATCTGCAGTTATTTTCTCTACTGCAACTCAAGACCCGCAAGCTCTTTTCTCCCAAAACTGTTCTCAGTGTTCTGTAGTTACCTAGGCAATTACACATGATTGGTATCCCTTTTGTAAACTTAATTGCATCTAAGAAGCTCTCTTTATCAGTGGGTCTGATTTTGATCACAAGTGTAAACAACGGCTAACTGGAGCAAAGTTTATATACATGGTCCAGTACAATACCATCCTGAGTTTGATTAGAATGGTAATATGTATATTTTTATTTGGAATTATTTTCCCCACCAGTATATAGGCACCAATAATATCAAGTGCACACTTCTGTTTGTTTCTCTGACAGTTTTGGCTTAGAAAATAATTTTTAATGGAATGGAAGAAATCACTGTTAGTTAAAGCCAAACAAAAAGCCATAGGAAAACCTAATGTTGCATTGCAACCTAGTTCAAATGGTGAGACATACTAATAAATAGGTGACAAAATGTAAACGTGACACATTATGGATGAAACAAGGGCCTACCTTTAGAAAATTTGAACTTGGCCTTTTTGGAAGGACAGAGAGAAGTAAAAGCATTTGCTCAAGAAGTGGGAGATATTACACATTTCCTGGACTATCACAGCTACAATACTCCAATCTTAGACCACCTGGGGCAGTTAGTAAGAATGGTATATTTTTATCATCCTTCAATTTTGCCAGTTGTATTAAACAACTACACTATTAAGCCTGGTCTGCACTATAAGAACTTTTCTGCTATAGAAATCTGTTTTCATAGATTTTACAAATTTTATACCAGTAAAACTGTGTTATTAGCTAGCCTTCCCTGAACAAAGTAAACTATACTGGAAAATATACCTATATACTTAAGGATATAGTAATCCATATATTTGGGGGGGGGAGGGGGGGAATTATAAAGAGTAGTATAAATAATGAAATTTACTTGAATACAAGATGAGGCTTTTTCCCCAAACTGACAAGGTGAGGGTGGGGAACCCCTCCTCTTATAACTGCATACAATCTCACTAAATATATTACCTATCACTAAAATGCTGCCAAAAGCAGGAAGTGCTCAGCAACGGAAACCAGCAATGGAGTTGATTAAATGCAGCCAACACAGACCATGACTATAAAACCCATGGCCCACACTGGGCAAATATGCCGATGGGAACCTACCACAATAGAGGGTTAGTATAGTCCATCTGAATAACACATATGGTAGTGGCCTTTAAGGCCAGTCCCCATCACTGGGGATGCCAGGGGAAAAAGTTGGGGGGAAGCAGAAAGCAAAAGGCTACCTGACTCCTGAGGTTTATTTTCCTTGCTTTAGCAATGGCAGGGGGACAAATTCAAGGCAAACTCAATAAGGAGGTTTTATACTTGTAAATCTATAACAAATTTATATATTTTCCATATATAGAATCTCATTATAGGGAGGTTGTCTTATAATCAGGGTCATCCTCTATTCAAGTAAATACAATAATGGTGAAAAGCCAACAGGGGCAAAAACACATAGGTTGGATTGACACAATCCCAAAAAAATTATGTAGATTCCCCAATACCTTGAAGAGGACAGTAGGGAAATAAGAAGCATAACTGTAGATAATCATGAGGATAAGTCAGAATATCTACAGTTCCAGACAAATAGTGTGAACCTAACAGGCAACTGAGCAAGAACAAAATTTGTAAGTGCCTCTACACAAATGCATGGAGCCTAAAAAATAAGATGGATGACCTAGAATGCCTGGTATTAAATGGGAACTTTGAGATAATAGGCATCTCAGAAACATGGTGGAAGGACGCTAATCAATAGGATACCGTTCTAAGAGGTTACAAACTATATAGGAATGACATAATAGGAAATGCAGGTGGAGGACTCATAGATTCATAGATGCTAGGGTCAGAAGGGACCTCAACAGATCATCGAGTCCGACC
>NW_005843330.1:149811-152554 GCF_000455745.1 Alligator sinensis | reverse complement strand
GAGTGCTGGGGTCAGATGACCCCAGCCAGATGTCTATCCAGCCTTCTCTTAAAGACCCCCAAGGTAGGGGAGAGCTCCCTTTGAAGCCCATTCCAAATTTTGACCATGTGAAGAAGTTTTTCCTGATATTTAGCCTAAATCTGCTTTATCTCAGTTTGTGACCATTGTTCCTTGTTACCCCAAGAGGTGCCCCGGTGCACAAAGCATCTCCGATCCTTGCTACACCTCCCTAATGAATTTGTAGGCAGCCACAAGATCACCTCTCAGCCTTCTCTTGCATAGGCTGAAGAGGTCCAGGTCCCTCAGTCTCTCATCATAGGGCTTATCCTGTAAGCCCCTGACCATATGAGTGGCTCTCCTCTGGACCCTCTCGAGTCTATCAACATCCTTCTTGAAGTACGGCGTCCAAAACTGGACACTGTACTCCAACTGCGCTCTGACCAATGCCACAAAGGGGGGAAGTATCACCTCTTTGGTTCTATTTGTCATGCATCTGCTGATGCATGATAAAGTACGGTTATCATTAAAAGCCAGAGGTGTCCCTGCAGAGGCCAGTACAGGGCCTGCTAGGATGGAACCATACTTCTGCCATGAACAGCAAATCTGCTTCCCAATCCCCACATGTGTAAACACCTGCCCGTGGTGATTTTGATTTTGTCACACTGACGACTCACGTTCATCTTGGAGTCCACTATGACTCCGAGATCCCTTTCCACTTCTGTGCTGCTAAGAGGGTCACTTCCCAGCCAGTAGGTGTGCTGGATATTTTTGCGCCCTAGGTGCAGCACTCCAAACTTGTCCTTGTTGTACTGCATCCTATTGAGTACTGGCCACTTTTCTAACCTGTCCAGGTCTGCCTGCAATCATTCCCTACCCTCCGGAGTGTGCACTTCACCCCACAATTTAGTATCATCCGGGAACTTGGACAGAGTACACTTCACACCTACATCCAAGTCACTGATGAAGATATTGAAGAGTACAGGTCCAAGGACCGAACCCTGTGGGACCCTACTACCCACATCCCTCCAGGTCGATACCAGCTTGTCTACTACTATTCCCTGGGTGTGACCACCAAGCTAATTTGCTAACCACTGGACCATGTAAACATCTGTATGTTAAGGATAGTAAAGGACTGGTGTGCAGTTGTTGTTTGGTGACCTTATACACTGACCTTATACACTTCATCCTTGATTATTAAAAGTGAAATAGTTACGTGTGAGGATGAAGTATATAAGGTTAGTGCATAAGTGTCGTGCCATGACAAGAAATGCCAAACCTGCCAGCACATCTCCACCACCCCCACAATTACTACACCCAACAATGGAGTCATCAGAATTCCCGGATCTTACAGATGCACCTCCAGAAATGTAATATATCTCATCTAATGCACCAAATGCCCTGATGGAAAATACATAGGGGAGACCAAACAACAACTGTGCATGAGAATGAATGAGCACTGGAAATCCATCCAAGACAAGAATACCCAACTGTGGGGGCACATTTCTCACAGTAAAACTACTCTTTCTCCAGTCTCTCAGTTCTAATCCTCAAAGGAAATTTACAAAACACTTCTCAGAAATGAGCTTGTGAACTTCACTTCATCAACCTCCTGGATACTAAAAATCATGGACTAAATATAGCCATTGGATTTATGACACATTATAACCTGCCTGACATCTGACTCCCCAGGTAGCTCTCCACTCTTTAACTGCTACATTCATCCTCCTTCTCCCCCTCACCCAGCGTATGTTTCACCCACCAACTTCTCAATTTATATCTTCACTGACTGCCTATCTTGTATGCCTCTGGCTTCTTTACTTTTCATTCAACCCAGGAAGAGTACACACCAACTCCAGAAACTTCCTCAGCCTGAGGAAGGGTTTTAAAACCCCAAAACTTGCTAAATATATATTTTTTCCATTTAAGTTGGTCTAATATAAGAGATCAGAATCACTCAAAGAACCTTGTCTGGAAAATTATAACAAATTTATAATTTTCCATGTATAAATTCTGGGCAGGAAGGCTGACTTAAATTTGAAGTCATCTTAGATTTCAGTAAATACAATGTGTGTGTGTGTGCATGTGCACACACACACACACATACAGCAGCTACAATACTATTAAAGAACACCTAAACAATCCACTAGGAAGCACCAGTGAAAAGGATTGTAGGCAAACTTCAAGAGGTAGGGTACAGGGCCAAATAGGCAACATTTCTGGACCTACAAAGTAGCAGAGATTTAACTACCTAAATTTAACTCGTAAAACTTAGGTTCTCAAGTGGTTAGGTAGGTATATGGGGGAATAAACCTTGGGTCCCTGAACCAAAATCCTTTACACCTCAGTTCTCTCAACAACTTTTTGTCCACTCAGCAGCTTAACTATACCTTGACATACACCTAATAGTAATAACATATCACAGAGCTATCAGTCTGACCCTTTGCCTGGGGCAGGATCCAGACTGCAGGGCTTCTCATGGATCAGATCTATAGGACAAGTGGTAGAGCCAGTGATGCCAGCAGCTGTGGTGGTTGTGGCAGTGGGCCCATTGCTCACTTGCCTGATGGTGACTACCATGTCCAATGGGGTCCTGTAACCTTAAAGCTACAGATTCTTCAGAAGGCCCCATCTCTCTATTGGTTCCACCCTCCAAATTGCCTGATTGACCAAAAGCACTGCATGCTGGATAGAGAAGATCAGCAGGCTAGATATAGCACCTGGGATGAATCTTCGGTATCCTTGA
>NW_005843330.1:140228-149728 GCF_000455745.1 Alligator sinensis | reverse complement strand
CAGGCTAGATATAGCACCTGGGATGCATGTTTGATACCCTTGATATAGAAACAAGTGTTCTAAAGCAGTAGTCAGGTAGTTTAGGAGTAGCTGTATGTCTTGTTGGAGTACACATTGAAATCAATGGCAAAACTTCCTCTAAATTCAATATAGTCAGGATTTTATCCCATGTTATTCCTGTATTCTATATGTCATATGCTGAAAGACACTTGACATCTTTCCAAATTTTGGTACATGTTTCAAAATAATATGATTGTACAGTATGATTATATTTAGCAATGTATTCTGAAAAAATGCATTGAATTGCATTCCATGTTAAATATTTAGAAACATTTGTGATGATTAAAATCTGGATTAAACATATCACTTTTTCCATGTTCTTAGAGTATGACTCTGCTTTAAAAGTTAATTAGTAAAAAAGCAGTTTTTGATTTACACCTCTATTGTCTCTTCATGGGTCCTATAGTAGATATACTGTATTATAAAATAAAAAATATTTCTAAATGTTATCCTGCAATCTCAACCCAGGGTCTGAGAATCAAACTGCATGCTGTCTGTGAGTCAACAGTGATTCTCTAGTTTATATTAGTTCTTTAATTACATCTGGACAACCCCATTGTCTTTGGATTATCCACTCAGTGGCACCTAGACAGATAAATTGCCTTAAATAGTCGGATAACTGACTATAATTTAAGAAACAATTCTGTTGATTGAGAACAAGACGAAATAGAATCTATTTCACCTTCTAGTAGCATTGCCTACACATAGCTAAACAGAGTAAGGATCAATAAAATCTTTTTTTTTTGTCATTAAGGAAATACAGCTGGAAACAGACTCAAGATTTAAGAAAGTGCATTTCTGAATGGTCAATTTTCAGATTTAAGCCACATTTCAGTTTTCCAAATTTCCTGAAATGTTCTTATCAGTCTATTTGGGTGTTTATGTGCTACTTCAGATTTTTATGATTAGGAAAAACCATATGATCAGGTATAATTTATGTACACATTTCTAATCTTTTTCTTATGTGTTTTCATTTTTAATCAAATGGACTTATAGGTAAAATGAAGAAATAAGTCACCTTATCTAAGAATTCATGTCAGTTAAAAATAAATTATTACTTGACCATTTGCAGCAATCAAAATTTCTATCTTATGACTTTGGAATCTCTTATGTCTAAAACCACAATGTGGTATGAATTTGGCTGTTATCAAATTTGGCTGATATCAGTTTATCAAAATTACTACAGAATATTTATGACATATTAAATTTCAAATGTATTAAAGTACTATCACAACATGGGCACATCTACATGTGTCACTGTGGCAACATTATTACTGTGCCATGATTTAGTACTTCTGTCTGAAAGTACTAAATCACAGCACAGTAACACCCCATATTGCACATGGTTATTTTTGGCAGCTACTTCGCTGTAGTAGTGCACTATACCAGGGGAGTGCGTCACTATGGTGAAGTAGCTGTTGTGACAAGGTTCTTGCCTGCGGATGCTACATTGGCATAGTGCATTGCTACAGCAATGTAGCATTGCATGTAAATGTGTCCTATATATTTATAACCATTTGGAATTGGATTAAGGAACTCTATTTCCCAAGATGTTTTAGCTGAAACTAAGGCTGCTGTGCCCTCTATTTTAGTGGATGTGGCACTATTCAATTCAGAGGGCTATCATTCATTATATTTACAGAGAAATCCTAGTGTGTTGTGGCTTTGTAACTGAGTTGCTTTTGTAAAACACATTCTTTTGCCCTCTGGTGAGACATTCTTCTTTTTCAAAGGACACTTCCTTTACTAGAAACTGGAACTGGTTGGGATTTCTGTTCTTTGACAAGGGTCATTTTAACCAATGTTTGTTTTGTCTGAATCCCTCTACCCTTAATGATAACATTGCACTTCCATTATAAGTTATAGTAAAGAATTTCTATTATACTATTCATATGTTTTAGGTTACCAGTCTTTTTCTTGTACTTTTTGTGTAGTTTTTAAAATATCATATTTTCCCTTTCAGTTATGTCCAGTGTACCTTGTCCAGCTGATGAGAGGAATTAAGTCCAGTCCTATAATAGTCCTAGTAGGTTGCGTCTACATGAAACATTTATTGCAGAATAGACTAATTACCTCCACAGTAAACAGTGTGTCTACATGTACATTCCTATTAGGCTGAAGTAAATTAATTAAGCACTATGGTGCTTGTATTTATTCCACAGCAGCACACATGTAAGACACTGCCCCATCTGCCTGGGGCACAAGGATGCTTCAGTGTGGGGGCTGCCACCTTCATGCCCCAGCCAGACCCTCTACAGCACATGAAGTCAGGGGGAAGCAGTCTCAGGCTGGCAGGCTGACCCCCAGGGCCTCCTGCCAGCCAGGGCTTCTCCACCCTGGCTCAATGTGCTGCAGTCCCAGGTGGACATTCAAACGGTATGCCCAGGAGCAATAAACTCTGGAGCAACAAGCTCTGGAACTTATTGCTTTGCATTAATTACACATGTAGAAGTGCTCATATAGTAGTATGTGGTCTAACCATATGATCTTTTCTCAGAATACCTGCAGTGACTGGAGCATAATGCATTGCAGGAAGTTAAACTGGGTGTTTGCCAGTTAATGACTCCTCCACAAAGGGTGACTCTCTAGCTAAGGAGATATGCTTAATCTTTCCAGGTCAAAGAATCTGTGATAGGGCCTTGGATTCTAACCTAAGTGCCTAGTTTAGTAAAAAAAAAAAAATCTTCAGGTTTTGGTCCAAATATTTCTATTTAAATCTTTTTTCTTATAAAATCACCCTGAGAATAAAATAGACAAGTTATTTCTTTGATTAGATTTATAACTCGTTATAGTTGTAGTTATACATGCTAACAGTACAAAATAATCAAGTTTTTAAATAATCATGTAAATAATCAGGTTAGTCTGTAGCATTTTTAGGGCTTTGGCTTTGTTTCAGTTGTAATAAATATAATTAAATATGTGTCTTTTACTCTATCTGCTATTTCTATTTAACTCCAGATGATCAGAATTCTTCTGGCTAAAAGTAATCTTTTTGTTTCTGATCCCTTTGTTATTTTGTGTTGTCTTGTTTCATGTTTTATTCTGAGTTTTCTCTCAGAGAGATTTAGAAAGCTGTATTGCATTGAAAACATTTTTTGTCAAACCGCCTCTCTGATACAGAATTGATAAGTTATCAAAGTTAACTTAAAAACCCAAACTATCTTTAATTATGTGACATACAAATAAAAGAGAGTGCTTAACATTTCCACTTAAGTTGTGGACAAGGCATACTGCTTACAGAGTACTAAATGAACTTTAAACCCCAAAAGTCTAGATGTACAGACCACTTAAGACCTGTTTAAAGTTTCTGGAGCATACTAAAAGCACACTGGGAAAAATCACATACTATTTTGAACCAGTTTTCCATGAACCATGTCAATGTTATGTGCAGACATAGAGCATGCTGTGCCTAGTGTCTGATTAGTCCTCCAGGCATGCCAAATTGTAATGTTCATTACCTGCCTGCATCCCACAAACACATGAAGGGCAAGGGCAGGACCAGGACTCTACTGCCTATAGAGTTTGCAAGCATGGATGAAATGGAAAGCCTCCATGTCAATTTTACTTCTAGGGATTTATTTTACTGCTAGGGATTTGGGGTGGTGATCCCAGAATCATTTGAGATGGGGAAGTGTATGGCCATGTACTGAGGAGAGGGTGTGTGATGCCTTGCTTATGTTTCCCAGGGGGCTGGCTGCCTTGCAGTGGCCAAAAGAACTCTGCAGCTTTTCAAACCTTCCCCTGAAAGCTATTTTGTCAATATCACTTCCATGCATGGACCCTGTGTTATAAAATCTTGGTTCATTTAGGGCAGGGTAAAAATGGAGAGGTTGCCAGGTACTAGGTGACCCCTGTGTGACCCCTGCTTATGATGCCTAGGTTGAGGGAGGATGGGAGTCCAAGATCTCTTCTTCTTCTTCTTTGCAAGAATTCCACAGGAAAGCATTTTGTCAGTTTCACTTACCTGTAGGGACCCTGTGCTGCAGTCCCAGGTTCATTTGGGACAGTGCTGTGAATAAAAAGATGACAATGTTTTGGGTGAGTGGGGAGCAGAGTGAGCCCCTGCTTGTGGTAACCAGGGAGCTACATGCTCTGGGCCCCTCCCAACATCTGCCCCCCTCCCTTTTTTTTCCTACATTGCTTTTTTTGCCTACATTTTGTCAATTTAATTTCCCTACAGTGCTCTGTACTACAGGGTTACAGGCTCATTTGGGACAAGAAGTAGTGGGAATGGAGGGTTAACCAGGTTCTGTGTGTGCGTGTTCCTCCTTTTTTGTGGTTTCCAGGTACTCTGTGCTCTGGGGCCCTCCAAGAACTCCCCGGCTTTTCTAAACCTTGCTCTAGAAAGCCATCTTGTAAATTTCACCTTTATGCTATAGGCCCTGAGCACCAAAGCACCCAGTCCACTGAGTACCACAAGGGGTGGGTGGATGAGAACAGGATGGGATTCAATATTGACAAGTGCAAGGTACTGCACCTGAGGAGGAAGAACCAGCAGCACACCTACAGGCTGGGGAACTCCCTCCTCATCAGCACAGAGGCAGAAAAGGATCTTGGTGTCATTATTGATCCCAAGATGAACATGGGCCGCCAATATGGGAACACAGTCAGGAAGGCTAAACGCACCTTGTCATGCATCCACAGATGCATCACGAGCAGGTCCAAGGAGGTGATCCTCTTTCTCTATGCCACACTGGTCAGGCCGCAGTTGAAGTACTGCATCCAGTTATGGGTGCCGCACTTCAGGAGGGATGTGGACAGCATTGAGAGGGTCCAGAGGAGGGCCACTTGCATGATCAGGAGGCAGCAAGGCAGGCCCTACAAGGGGAGGCTATGGGACCTGAACCTGTTCAGCCTCCATAAGAGAAGGCTGAGAGGGTATCTGGTGGCCATCTACAAACTGGCCAAAGGGGATCAGCAGGCTATGCGAGAGTCCCTGTTCCCCTGAGCACTACTGGGAGTAACAAGGAATAACGGCCATAAGTTGATGGAGAGTAGATTCAGGCTAGATATCAGGAGGCACTACTTCACAGTCAGGGTGGCTAGGATCTGGAACTTCCCGCTTCAAGGGAAAAGGTGCTCACTCCTACCCTGGGGATCTTCAAAAGGAGGCTAGATAATCAGCTAGCCAGGATTGTTTGACCCCAGCATTCTTTCCTGCCCATGGCAGGGGGTTGGACTTGATGATCTGCTCAGGTCCCTTCTGACCCTACCTACTATGAAACTGAGACAAGCAGGGAGTCACACAATCACCCCCACATAGCAGCTGGCTACCTCTATAGTTCCCAACCCCCAACCCAAATGAGCCCAGGACCACAAAGTTGCATGGCCCATAGCAGGAAGGTAAAATTGACAAAATGGCTTTCAGGACTAGGGTTGAGAAGCAACAGTTTCCCTGAGAACCATGACCAGGGAGGGTCATCCAGCCCCACTTCAGCATCTGGCAACTCTTCCACCTTCCACCATGCTCCCAACTCAAACAACCATGGAACGCCACAAAGTGGGGTCCATTTCTTGTAATGGTGGCCAGGCTATCCTCACTCACCACCTTACCGACATGAACCCTCAGGAAACCACAAAGATTTTGGTAAAATCTAATTTCAATTGTGGGAAATGGCACAATTTTCCTCTTTCTTGGCATCCAGCCAAGTTGGGTTTCCTCCTCCTTTAGGGGAATCCTGTGGAAATGCAAGACACCAACCACTGGAATGCATGATGGCCTGTGTTTCATCAGAAGTGGAATCTCTTAAAGGTGAGGGTTCTATTTGCAAGCACACCTCTGTCCAGGGAAAATTGTGAACCAGTTTCCATTCAGTGACATTTTTGGAGCAGTTCAATTATTGTGTCAGTCCTCATGCTAAGAGTTCTTTCAGCACAGTGAGAGCATTTAAAACAACATTTATTTGACACTGAGAATTCCTCTTTAAGGTCAGGAAAACAGAACTTGATAGTGTGGATACATTTTTTTAAGGATCATGTAAATAACCACTTTGCACATAATTCAGGTAATTTCCGCCCCCCCCCCTCTTTCTATTGGATTCTGTTACTCACCAAACAAGTAGTCATTAATATGATTTTTTAAAGTACAATATAAACAATTTTAGTATTTGTTTAATAGGTTCATAGTTGTTAGGGGCTGGAAGGGACCTTACAGATCATTGGGTCCAGCCCCCCTGCACTTGGGCAGGAAAGACTGCTGGGATCAGATGACCTCAGCAAGATGGGCATCACAACATTTTTTGAAGATTGCCAGGCTAGATGACTGCACCACCTCTGGGGGAAGTCTATTCCAAACTCTCAGCACTCGACTTATAAAGAAGTTTTTCCTTATGTTTAGCCTGAAGCAATCTTTAATCAGTTTGTGCCCATTATTTCTTGTCCTCCCCTGGAGTGGGGAGGGGTGGTCTTGATGAATAGATGCTTCCTCAAGCCCTGATGTATGCCCCAATATACTTATAGGCTGCCACGAGGTCCGTCCTGACTCTTTTCTTCTTCAGGCTGAACAGGCTCAGGTCCTTCAGCTTCTCCTCATAAGACTTGGTCTCCAGGCCTCTAAGCATGCATGTGGCCTTCAATTCAATATAATTTGACAGAATGATGGAAAGATTTGTTGAAAAATTATCAGCATTCAGGTAACAGTCAAAATGTTCAAACTGATATAAACTATGTGAAGCTATTGGTCTGCAAAACTAGTCCTGGACATCTGCCAGAAAAAAAAGATCAATCATAAGAATGTAAGGCTGGAATGGACCTCACAAGGTTGTGTAGTCCAGCCCCCTGCTCAAGACAGGATCATCCCTGAGTGAACCATCCCAGCCAAGTATCTTTCTAATCTGCTCTTGAAAACATCCAAGGATGGAGATCCCACAACTTGTCTTAGTAGTCCATTCCAATGCTTTACCAGTCTCATGGTCAGAACATACCTCCTAATCCTCAATCTAAAATTAATCTACTGCAATTTGAGGCCATTTCACCTGGTCTGTACCCTGTGGCTACAGAGAAGAGCCCATACCCATCATCTCTATAATCACCCTTCAGGTTTTTGAAGGCTGTTATGAAATACCTTCTCACTCTTCTCTTCTCCCAACTAAATAAATATAGTTCTTTCAGCCTTTCCTCACAAATCTTGTGTCCCACATCTCTAATCAGTTTAGTTGCTCTGTGCTGGACTTTTTTCAATCTGTCGACATCTTTCTTGAAGTGTGGGGCCCCAAATGGGTCATAGTACTCCAGGTGAGACCTCACGAGTGATGTATAGAGAGGAGGAATCATGTCCCTTGATTTTCAAGTTACACAGTTGTTAATACAACCCTGTATGCTGCTGGGTTGTTGTTTTTTTTTGTGGGGGGTTTTGCAACAAAAGCACTGTTGACTCATATTCAACTTATGGTACACACTCACCCTAAGGTTCTCCTGTACTGTAGCTTTCTTTTAAAATATCCTTTCCTCAATTGAACTGGAAGTACTGTAAGAAACTCTTTTCTATAATATTTTGATACTTCCAGACATGGCCAGTAAATTAAAGTGAAGATATACATTACACTGAAAACATCATGAAAGAGCAACCTAAGTACTTTTGAACTAGATCAGATTGTTTGTATTTGAGGATGTGCTTGCACATTACAGTTAGCACGTGCTGGCTTTAAGTAATGTTAGGTAATTGTTAAAGTTAGCACATTTTGTGAGCAGAAGCACATTCAGGGTTAAAACCCTCTGTGATGTGCACAGCTCTGACCTGCCACTAAAGGGCTGGTGAGCAAGGGCATGCGTAGGAGCTGCCATGTCTGCTCCTTGCCTGCCTGTCTCACCTGTTCTCTAAGGCAGTACTCTAGATTCCAAGAAGGGGCCCACATCCTGGATGAAGCTCTCTTCAGCTTCTAGCCACATGGATAAGGATTACTACACCCTGCTGTCCCAGATCAAGTCCACCTTGCCCCTTGCTGATCCAGATTGGGTACATGTCATCCCCCTGCTGGCTTGGATCAGGTCTCTGCCAGTTCAGATCAGGCCCCCTAGGCCCTGCCAGCCCAGATTGTGTCTGTCAACCCCTGCCAGTCTGGATCAGGCACACCAGCCCCTACCAGCCTGGATCAGGCCTGCCCCCCACATCAGTTTAGATCAGGTCCCCACTGACTGTCACTCTGGGGGAACTTGAAGTGTCAACATAGGGATTTCTGGAAGCAGTGCCTCCTGGGTTGCTGGAGGACCACTCCCAACTCCTCTTAGCCCTGTGGAGCAGTCTAATGTGACTACAAGAGAAACTGCCTCAGATGAGGTAGAGACAGTCCTTGCTGGAAAAGGACTATCTTTATGTCCGTGAGAGAACATAGCCCATGTTTTCCTGCCCTAGCTTAAGGACACTCCCAATTTAAGAACACTGTGTATATCTGAAAGGCAATGTGTAACAACACCCCTACATAAACTAGTGCTCAGCTAAGTCTTTTCTGTATTTGTTCAGTTCACTTTTTACCATTCTAACAGCTTATAAGAATTAAGCTTGTAATTCGGTCTAGCAGATTCTGAAGTCTTGTGCTAAATGGAAAGTGGGCCATAGTCGCAACAATTTTCCAGTGTCATGTACTTTACCCTAATATTTGCAAGGATTATGAAATCTCTTCTCTCTTCTGGTTCTCTTTGTCCTCGCAAGATAGGAAAAGATACATAAAGGTAGGTCCTTTATGCCCACAGAATACTCAAGATGATGTAAGGCTTAGACATGAAAAAAATATTACAGACCACCACTAAAGACACCTTTTGTAAACTTTGTATGTTTGCAGGAGGATCAGACAAAGATATAGAGCTAGGAAATAAATCAAGGTCAATATGACGGTCATTTATACTCAACAAATATGCTTTTGAATACAGAATGCTGTCTTCTTTAATTCAGATAAATCAAAAAGAGAAAACTCCATTGAAACACACAGCCTCCTGAATATAGAAGGATGTCATTTCAATGTATGTTTTGTTCCCAAAACAGCATCAAAATTCAAAGGAAGTAATAGCCACAAGAACAAGTAAGTTACAAGGAACCAGGAGAATCCAAAACAAGCAGCAGCTCTGTTGTGTTTTAGTTGAATATAAAAGATGTTAGATAGCAATAAACACAATTTTAAAAACCACATTTAATCTGAAAAGTTAAACAAGGACTAGTGTACTTCAGAACAGTAGGACAAAGATTTCTAGGGCATATATACAAATATTTAATTTGTTGATGTGTTTAATTGGGCTGTGTGAAACTTCAGTTGCTGATTCAGTTCAGAGGAGTTTCAGCCCAATTCGGAAGCTGAATCTCTGAATCTGAATTGAATTGGGAGACCAATTAAAAGGTCTGAGTTAATTCAAAGCCTCCAAATCAATTTGGAAAAGATTCAGAGATTTGGAGATTCGGGCAGTCCCTGCTCGCCGCCGCAGGGAGCTGAACCCGGGCTATATGCTGTTAA
>NW_005843330.1:139270-140111 GCF_000455745.1 Alligator sinensis | reverse complement strand
TCAATGGCTCCCCTGCCTGGCCCCAGTGTCCCAGCACTTAAAAAAAAAAAGCCCCACACTCACTGGATGCTGCAATGGCTGTTGGGGCCTCTGGGGGCTTGTGGCAGAGCCCACCATGCAGCACGGGGAAGTGGGGGCCAGCAGGGGATGCCCCCCCAACCTGGAAAGAGCCAGTGAGTGTGGGGCTTTTTGTTTTTGTTTTTCCTTTTTAAGTGCCAGGATGCTGGGCCTGGGCAGGGCAGCCATCAACATGGCTGGGAGAGTGGGCGGGGGATGGGGCCTGTTTAATTCAGAGATTCGACCGATTCAGAGTCTCTGAATCAGATTTGGTTGAATCAATTCAGGACAGTGATTCAATCAATGAATCAAATCACTGTCCCCTGAATTGGCCAAATCCAAATCCAAAGCAAATACTAGCTGGTTCACACAGGCTTAATGTTTAACCCTTTTCAAAAATAAAAGGAAGTTCCTATCAATAAATGGTGGTGATTGTACTTGATTCTGGAACACTTGGAATAATTCAAAGCTACCGTTCTTAGATTCAGCATTTCCTAAAAGGCCTCTGTCGCAGGGCACCTCAGTGCCTGCTCCTAGGGAGTAGAAATTGCCAGGGAGAGAGAGCCCTGGCAGAACATAATGAGCACAGCTGCGGGTTGCCGGGGCAACTAAGGAGAGCCAGCTGCCTGTAGGAGGCAGGGCCTGGCCCTGATAAAGCCCAGGGCTGAGGCCAGGCTGGCAGTTCCCTGCCAGCAGCTGGAGGGGCAGGAGCTCCTGGAGTTAGGGGGCGAGTAATGCAGGAGCCGCTCTAGCTGAGAGAAGGATGGCAGCTCTGAGAGGTTTG
>NW_005843330.1:100471-138780 GCF_000455745.1 Alligator sinensis | reverse complement strand
TAGCGAGCCCGGCCGTAGGCTAGTGCGGCAACACCCCTCAGACAGAGGCAAGGTGCTGCGGTTGTCCCTGAGGGGAGGGGATAGCAGTGCGGTGAGCCTGGATCAGAGAGGGTACCCGTGTGTTTGGCCTGAAGGACCGGAGACCCGCTAGAGGGTCCCTGAGCGGGACCACACTTTTAGAGAAGGCCCAGAGTGGGCTTGATGAGAGTCCCAGTGAGGAGCTGGGTATTGGAGAGAGCCCAGAGTGGGCTAGATTACAGGAGAGGACCCGAGGAAGCGGGTGTGTATTGTGACCGGACAACGTCTATCCCATCAGCGAGGCTTGGGGCGTGGTATTAGGGGTTGGTAGGAGCCACGTGCAGCCCATAAGGCTAGGGTGCCTGGGAAGCACCCATCATACCGGGAGACCACAGGAGTCCGGGAGAAACGCGGGGACAGAGGTCCCGAGTAGCCGTGCCCAGGGAGTCATAGGCAGCCTCCCAACCTTATATGTACCAGCAAGACGTGGCGGACGAGAATAAGAGGGTGCCTTGGGCTGGCCTTGATACGGAACGAGGGACCTCGAGGAGATCATGGCCCTCCTAAGGGACCCCGTCGTGACAGCCTCTGTTATCTTTACTTATTTTTGCCTTGTTCAGAAGGAATGGTGGAATAGTACCTGATCTTTGGAGAAACTCTGATTCCTAAGGGTGAAGTTGTGTGTTACAGTTAGACCATACAAATGACACTTAATATGAGCATCTGCACATTAAAGCTCATTACCTCATACTAATTGCCCTCTGATCACCTCAAAATGATGCCATTTCAGGTGAGGATTAACTTTGGTCCATGCTACTCAGTTCTTGTTAGGATAACTTCAGCCTGCTCGACAGAGATAAAATTTGCAATTTTGTAGTGCACCAGTAATCTGTAGTAGGGATGGAGCCCAGGTGTCGTGGCTTGTAACCATTCCCCTGCTTGCCAGCCTGCTAGTGGCAAGTTAGAGCTGTGCAGGAAAGAAATTGTTTTAATCCTTAATGCTGTGTGACTTCTCATATCACGGTCCAAATTTAAAGTCACTTAACATTCCACAGATTTAGCATAGTCTAAGTGTAACATGTAACTTTACCCTTAAGAAACTTTCAACAAGGGCTCATTTCTGCTTCAAAACCTAAAAACTATGGAAGATAGTTTGTCCCAAAAGTCAATGGGTTGTTACATGATCAACTATATCCATTTGAAAATTAGAAAAAAATGAAGTGGCTGAGATCTTTATAAAAGAAAAGAAATGTCCAATTTCAAAAGAGGTTCCCATTTGAAAAGAAACTTTTCAATTTAATGAATATGTGGGTAGAAGAGGCAAAACTCTTAAAAAAAATATTCCTACTTTTTTGGATTTTAGGCGCTATTATCCACACATAATACCTGAAAATAGTAAAACTTTTGAAAAAATATTTAAATTATTTTGTTCTCATGTATAAACAGTTACAACACAGACGCATAAACATAATTCACATTAACTCAAAGAATATCCAAGTAAACAGCTGAACCAAAGCAATGACTGTGATGAATTGTGGTCTAATCACTGTTTATATAGTATCTTGCCTCCTGCAGTATATTCCATAATTAGGTCCATTGTTTAGAAACGTAATCATCACAGCATAGAGAAGATTTTGATTCATTTTACTCCTCTAAACTTGAGCAAATTCCTAGAACTTCTGAATTAATAGAAAACTTTAAGTTCAGAAGGCTATTAGGTCAAAGAGCACTGACTAACCAGGCCACCTAATGATGGCACAAAATATACTTCCCCTCACAATGATGAAAAAGCACCTCAGTATTGTCCCAAGATTATTTTGCTATTGTTTGGAATCTCTTCCTTGCCTGCCATTTGCACCTAGCCATATAATGTTCTTTGTGACATACAAACAGGGACTGGAGGGTGATAAAATAACTGCATTCATTTTCATTGCTGGCGTATGTTGTACTTTAAGCCAAGATGTAAGCTCAAGGATCCAGAAATGACAGTCTAATGGTTTGAAACATTTCTAAAACTATATAAGTAGGTTCTTAATTTTTTATGGGCTACCACATTGAAGTTATAATAGATTAAATGTAAAGTATTTTACTCAACTCCATCTGTAGAATAGCGGGAAGAAATCCAAACTTCATGTCATTAAGACATTTTCCTTGAAAATAATTCCTATGCCTTCTGTACTGGATCAGGGATTCAGAGTATTTTATTACATGTATTAAAATATAAATATTTCCTTATTTCTTTAAATTTTCATATATGCCATATATACTTTGGGCTGATACAGGAGAATCTCTAAGCCTTGAATCACTGGAGACCTCTTAGGATCAAACAAGATAACAATAACTCCCTGGTTGCTTTATTAAAAAACAATTTAAAAAATCACTTATTTTAATATTCCAAATTGGGAATACAGTTAATTCTTGTGGCATGAATGCAAACACTAGTATTTTACAGAAGTCTTAAGGGTGCATTTAAAACTACATGAATTTTGAAAAAGTACTGGATATTTTATGAAGGGCATCAGGCCTTTTCTGCCATAGCTCTTTTCCTTACTAGTCCTAACATCCCTTCCTGACTTCTTTACTCATTTTCTTGTAGCTGAATTCAGAAGAGCATTCTATCAGGTTAGCATAGATTTTATTTACTTCTGTACAAGAGCTTCTTAAGGCAATCTCCCATAGTTAAGCATGATTGTCTTCCATGATTGTCTTATCTGTGTTTCTGAAGATGGTAACATTGATGTTGTGTCACCTGAGTTCTCAGGCCATGATTGCATTGTGGCACCCAGGGCATTCACTATTAGGATTGTCCATGAGGGTCCTGATGTTCTAGGCCCCAAAAATGATGCCGTGTCTCCACTGCTATTTTCAACCATAGTAAAGGTGAGCCCACTGGAAGAAATACAGACTACTGTATTAGATAGGTTATGTCTAGGGCATCTTTTCTAACCCCCTCCCTATGTGGGTTAAGCAAAGCAGATCCTGGAGAGGGCTGCTCAGTCACAGCTATAGCTGCTGAATCACACTCCTGTCTCATTCAAGTGCTAGATGACCTCCTTGTAACTGATGCCTTCATGTCACTTATGACTAGATCCTTCCAGACCTCACAATCCTGCTTCCATCCCCATTAGGTGGTCTCTAGGTGGTCATCACCATTAGGTGGTCTTGAGGAATGTGCTAGAAAAGTTGTTTTCATGGAAGATGCATGTACACAACTTCTTTTATTGTGAATAACCTACTGCACATCAGCTTCCATAGCTCTTGACAGAATGGGACCTTGATCCAAGACAACTGGAGATATCATTCCACTGCAGCCTTCATCCTCCTTCATAGCTATTGGGATTCTAATATCTTCTGCCACCTGCTCCACTATTGAGGATGTACAAGAGCACTGCAAATTTGCATAGTACTGAATGTTTTCTTTTGATTAAATATATTATATGGTCACAGTGTCTGCAACAAAATAACTATTGAGGTGTATACCTTTGTTCTATATTCTTAATGGGTCAAAAGTACAATTTTATCAGTATAAATAGCAATATTTTACAGGAGTAAAAAAATAATATTTTATGATTAAACATTATTATTATTATTATTATTATTATTTTTTTTTTTTTAATAAAAGCTCCCTCTGTCCTATTCTCTAAACCACTATGTTCAATTTTCCTCAGCATGTTAAGAGTAATCTGATGAGTCTTTGGTAGTCTATCATTTTCCATGTTTTTTGTTTTACAGCTTCTATGATGTCACATCCAAACATTTGTTTGTCATGGTCAAAAATACATTATTATTAGTTATTTTTTTAGTGGCTAAAACTGATTGATCCTGAAAATAAGTGGCTAATGGCAAGGCCTCTGCCAGGAAGAAATTTTGATTCATGATCAGACCTACCACAAAGAGAGAAGATTATAAAGAAAGAGGAGGAAGAAATGTGATGTGATTTTAAAAAAATAATATTGTGCAATTAGAATCTCACATCTTGGTTCCCTAAATATAATAGACTTGTCGTTGTTGTTTTTTAAGGGAGGGAGGTTTTATAAGCAACTACAATGAGAGGAAAATGAAGTTAATAAACAGATTTGCAAGGAGTCTGTGGATGTTAGTGTGTGTGAGAGAAAACATGGATGATGTGATGAAAGGAATAGAAGGATTATTATGACTGTTATCCAAATAATTGCAAGAAGACAAAGTGAAAGATACAGGTCTTAGTGACTTAGGGCCTGGAGAGCAAAAATAAGGTATTTGAATATGAACTAGTATTAAGATATAATGGTTGCTGATTACAATTCATTAGCTATGTGATTTTCTGGCTACATTTTGTCTATGTACTCAATTGCCATTTTGAATTAAAAAAAAAATAGTTGGCTGAAGCATTGAGAATATAGGTAATTGAATAAATGGTTCAGATGTAAATATAGTATAAAAGCAGACAATTAGGGTGCCTCCAGATGAGTGCACACATGCCTCTTGCAGCATCTCAAACCCCTTTGAGACACTGCAAGAGGCATGTTCAGGAACAAAAAAACATTTCCTGCCCTGCAAATTTGCAGTACAGGGGAAAAATGACACCCCTGGATATTCAGGGGTCAAACAATACCTGGGAGGGCAGGGAAAGCAGGGCAGGGAACAGTCCTGGACCATGCCCTGAGGCAACCAGTGGCTTGTTCCTCCACAGAGACACTCTGGTAGCCAGCCAGAGTGTCTCTGTGGTTGGCCCTTTCCCTGGTGCTGATGCATGCTTTGTACAGGCAGCAGTGCAAGCTGCAGGGACCTGTACCCGGCTTAGTGCCAGGTAAGTAGGGGGTTGGGGAGCTGGAGGAGGGGGAAGGGGTCCATGGGGGAGGCCCTGCTGATCCCCAGCCCCTTTTTTGTTCCCCCTGCTCCCTATTCATTCCTCCATCCCCTGTTCATTCCCCCCACCCCTGTTCATTCCCCCTGCCCCACATTCCCCCAGCTCCCAACTCACTTTGCCAGCCCCACCCCACCATGCTCACCAGCCGTAGCAGCAGCCTCTGAAGCTGGAAATAAACAGGGGAATGAGCAGGAGGCTGCAGACGGCAGGGGAAGTCTCCAGCTCATCTCCAGGGGCTTGTCTCCAGCCTTCTGCTCATTCTCCTGCTCATCTCCAGCCTCTCAAGCCTGCAGATGAGTAGGAGAATGAGCAGCAGACTGGAGATGAGCAGGGGAAGGAGAAGGAGGCTGGAGACAAACCCCTGGAGATGAGCTGGAGACTTTCCCTGCTGTCTCCAACCTTCTGCTCATTCTCCTGCTGTCTCCAGCTTCCTGCTCCTTCTCCTGCAGAGGAATGAGAAGGGGACTGGAGACCAGTGGGTGGGGACTTTGGGGGAGCTGTAGCCCCTCAGGGGGCTGGGACCCTGCAGGTGGGCTAGTCCATGTGCTGGGCGGGGGCAGGGGGCTCTGCCCTGTGGGAGGCAGGGGACCCACCCCTCCTAAGCAGCCCCCACACACACAGTCTCCCCACACCTATCCACACACTGATCCACATCCCCCCACATCCCTCCACACCCACCCACATACCCACCTACATCCACCCAACCCTCCCGCAAACCCCACATTCCCCCCATCACACACCCACCATGTGATAAGGAAACCAAAAGCAAACATTAAAACATGGATATTTAGGATGTCTTTTATTATGATGCTAGAGACACTGGTAGACTTTCAAATTGCTTTAACATTATAAATATAGCAATAAAACATTGCCCATATGATCAATCCCTCTCTATCTCTCTTTTGTTCTAATTGTGGAAGAATGTGGATTTTGGGGTATTTTAAAAAGTGAATTTGAGATGCTGCTTCAGCAGTTTAGTTGGTACAAGGGGCTGGTGTCCCCAGATACCAAGTGGCTGGGCCTCAGAAGCTACTGAGGGCAAGTAACGCTGAGCTGCTGGCCAGAGCAGGTTTTTATATTGCTTTGACTCCCCCTGGTTGCAGATCTAGGAGGAGCCACGCAGGGTTATTTTGCCGCAAGTTGCACAATTTGCTCCACAATGAAGTGCATGTCCAGGCACATGCGCTCAGGCAAAAAACCCTGGCTCAAATTTGCACTGCTTCTATTTGAGCTGCTGCAAGCACCCATGCTTGCATGTGTGGATGCGCCCTTGGTGGCAAGGGACCTATAGATGATGTTTGCCAATTGTAATTGCTTTCTTCTATTTTTTTCCTTTCATTTATTTTATTATTATAGTCAGCCTGCACAAATGAATGGCCCAAATAAATGAAGGTAAATTAAACCAAGGATTTTTTTTTCTTTGTTATTTTCTTTGCTTGCTTGTGTAATAATTCTTCTTTCCTACAACTCTAAAAAGCTCAACTTGTGAATAATGGCAATTTTTTGCTCATAAAAAAGAAAAAAACATTGTTAACTTGCTTGCTATTTAGATTTGTGATATCATCTGCAAAAAATTCATAGGAGCCAAGATTTCTGCATGGATGTGTTTTTGTCACTCTTGCAGAAATAAATGTTTGTTGCATATGTTTTAGAATTTTGGTACAATGCTTATTGTTTCTTGTTATAGTTTGTGCACCTCACATATGAGAATAAATGTAGAAATAGTCTATTACAGCTTAATATTGTTTACCAATGTTTATTAGATATAAAATGTTGGGGGCAAATATAAAGTTTTAATTTTTCCAGTTTCTTTCTGGACAGTTCTAAAACAGTCTTTTGTTTCACAGATCTGAAGTCTAAATGCATTTTGTCATGGCTATTCTGTGCTTTTACAGCGTGTTAGATACTGCCATCTTTTGTCTGTGGGAGTGAGAAATGAAAATGCCAGATTTATGACAACATGATGCATTGATTCTACCCGCATGAATATCATTAGTGTCATACTCTGTCTTCTTGTCTTGTGGCAAGTTATATTTTCAGCAAAAACATAATACTGTAATTCAGAATATATTTGACTTGCGTGTTGCATGATTTCAATTGATTATTTTTTTGGCCTACAATGAGTTTTAAAGAAAGACAACTACTTTAAACATTTATATAAGAATTAATGCTGATTGGTTAAAACCAGAACTTTTCATAGGAAAGGGGAAATTAAAAAAAAAAAAATTGAAGAGGTTTCTTAGGTCCAAGATGGCCTTTCTGACCAAAACTAGAGAGGAATAGATAGATTCCTATCACCTCTGCCTCCAGAATAACTAATGTGTCTTTTGAGATAAGGAAAAGTAAAGAGCTGAACCTGCATCTTCAGTTAGTGAACAACCATAGTAATCTGTCATTTTTGACAAAAAATCTTGTCCTGATGTGTAATGGAGAAAAGTGCATAAAATGAGAAAAATATTTTCCTGTACTACACGTAGGTGTATATTTGTAGCCATCTAGTACTTTGCATCGTTATTAGAAAGGGCTGTACCTGTTCCCGCAACATAAGTGAAACTAAGTTCTGAATGCAAATGTTTTTAGCTCTACAAGATACATAGCTTTTTTAACATGTTTGGTATATAATGTTTATAATATATATTTTTCCTTGGTCATACTTACAAAAATGTATATAAAAATGCTTTGCTTTTTTTGTCCATGCAAACTGATTTCAACATCAGGAAAACTACTTGAATGAGTAACTTATTCATCTTAAGTAGTTTAGTCACTTAATTGTTCTTTATTTTTATAATATTTTCTGACTACCATCTTCTGTTATGCAAATTCCAAGATGCTTCAAGAAACAAAATAGTGTGATTTCTATATATATAAGAACTTATCATCAGTATAATACCAAGTGCCTATCTATACTATCACAATATGAAGCTGTTTTTCATCTCATCTAGGATAATCATAAAACTTATAAATGCATGGCAGGACATCCTGTTTTAGTTTTCTCCTTTATGAATATGATAAATTTATTCTTTAATTTTGCATGGCATTTTGTCAGAATTTGAAGACAATATATATGATCATATATATTAGGAAAATATACCATGTGTGTGAGAGCTTGTGAAAAGTAAATTTGTTTCCTCAAAATAAAAAGATTTCCATTATACAAATAATATAGTTATTTTGGATTCTTTAAACCAACAATTTAATTCAGAGTTGAAACTCAAAAAATACTGGTGATTGAATAATCCTTGTATCCACTCTTCTCCCTTACAAATGATAGTTCTTCATTGGCTGCAGGTGAAAGAGCAAGGTTAGGGACTCAGCCTTCTATATCAAAATGTCTCATTTTGAGAACTTAAATTTAATTCATTCCTAATTGAATATACACACAACCTAGTTACCTACCTCCTGGAATCTTTGCAGATTTGTACTCTAACAGTTAGGTCACTAAAAATCTCTCTCTGATCTTCCAAACTACACAAACCAGCCAAAATGATGCTGACTAGGCCAATGGCTCTCAACTTCTTAGACTCAAGGATCCCTATGAAAATGCCAGCCCTTGCCTTTCACCCATTTTTTGGCTATGGAAAACTAATAGAGCATTTCTTCTGTTGCAAAGAACTCAGACCATGACAGGTCAGAATGTTTTTGAAACTATGAATTCCTATTTCAAATCTCTGTTTCTGTCTTGTGAATCATGTGTAGGTGTTTGCACACTGTGCAGTGCTAATATTGTGTTGCATACCATGGCACCATTAAAAGACTCTTATGGTATCTCAGGGTGCCATAGCAGCTTGATTGAAAATCACTAATTAGACCCTAAAAGATAATAGATTGCCACCACAGGAGAATAAAATATACTCAGACCAGTAAATATTCAGTTCAGAATCAAGGAAATGTATGTCCCATTCTGCTGTGGAAGGCTGAGTCTCTAGCCTTGCCCTTTCACCTAAAGCCAAGAACTGTTAATACGTATAAAAGGAAGAACCAAAAGATTGAACCAATTTAAAATAGACATCCACTTTTAAATCAGGAAATGCAGACACATGCCTGCAGTGGCTCAGGCCAGAAGCTGGGGGGCACTAGAGCATGCCCTTGGCTGCATTGAAGCTGTACTTTGGCAGGAGGGGAGCAGTAAGCCCTGGCAGTAGCATCAAGTGAACTGGCAAGGAGAGGAGGTTTAATTCTCCCCTACCTGTGCCACTGGCATGGACCCACGCTGGGGTCTGCCTGGCTCTCCCCTCTCACTGCTGCAGGGGCAGGGGCAGGCAGGCATGGCCTCCTGAAGGCAAAGGTAAAGGGAGGGTTCTTTTCCCCCACTTTGCCCCTGGGGAACCACAGCCCCAACTGCCACCTCCACTGATCACTTCTTGTGTGGGGTGAGTGGCAGAATAAGCTTCTTCCCTGCCCCCTCTGCCAGATGCCAGAGGGAGGGGGGAAATAACCCCCTCTCCCTGCCCACTTTGCCTCAGGGGGCCATACCAGCCAGCCTCTGGCCACGCCCCACCCCTGCCACTGAAGCAGTGAAGGGGAAATTGCCCTGATGGGGGCCGGAGCCCCTGTCATGGTTTCCAGGGTGCACAAGCCTCTTTCCAGCAGGGAGGCTGTGCTGTGGGTGGGAGCAGGATGGACAGAGCTGCCACAGATACACAGGGTGAGCGGCAGCACTGGAGATTGGTGAGGTGGCCATAGTCAAACAAACTCCGCAAGTGCTGCCGCCACTGCTCGACCCACACAGTCTGTGGCAGCTCTCTGCCTGCCAGTGCTCCTACCCACAGAGGCTTGTGCTCCCAAAAAACCATGACAGGGGCTGCTGCCACCATCACGGTCATTCCCCCCTTGCTGCTCTATTCGCAGGGATGGAGGCATGACCAGATGTGAAGGAGGCAGGGAGGTGGGTTATTTCTGGCATCTGGTGGAGGGGGCATGGAAGGAGCTTATTCTGTGGCTCACCCCATACAGGGAGTGATTGGTAGAGATGGCGGTCGGGGTTGGCAGACCCCAGCTCTGGTTCCCCAGGGAGAGGGGAAGAGGGGGAAAAAAACACCCTTCCTGCCCACTTTGCTTCAGGGGGCCATGCTGGCCAGTGTCTGTCAATGCCCCCACCCCTGGGATCTGTGATGGTGGGACAGGGAAGGGAGGAGGAATAAAATGTTTCCCTTCCCCCTTCACCTTAGGGGTGGGGGGTTGGCATCCACAGCCAGGGAAGCAGAGCATGCCAGGATGCTAGGGGACTCTGGTTTAACTGGTTTAACTTAAACTAGGAAGGGGTCTGGGACAGAAGTAGCATAAATCAGTTTGAGCTCAATCAGTTAAGTCTGGTACTACTTTCAACCAGGTTTATCTCAAACCAGTTTCAGCCATTTTGAAACTGGTTTATGTGCACTGAACTTATATTCTGCTACAGGTTTAAAACAGTTCCTGTTCATTTAAACCGGTGTATGTATAACTTCTAGCCACAGATACATACACACATTCACTCTCTCTTACAAACACATAGATGTAATCATAATGGAAATAAAGCCCTCCTAGGTAGATAGTCTCAGTAGACATTTTGGTGAATTATGACATTTTTAGCTCTGACCTGCCAGACGCGATCTTTTACATTTCTCTTCCCCACCACTTCTCTCCCCCACACCTCCGCCCTTCTTCCCCTCCCCTCCTTTTCTACCCTTTGTCTTCCTAATTTTCTGTTATTTGCTTTTTCACAGACAGCCTCTTTTCTACCTTGGAATATGACTATAGTAGTTTCCCTTACTTACCTTTGACTTCCCCCACCCCCCGCCTCATTTCTTCCCCTCTTTTTTCTTTTCTACCTTTTGTTTTCCTAATTTCCACTTATTTACATTTCCATTGACATCTTGTCACACTTGTAGCTTCTTTCATTCCTTAGAGATCTCAGAATAACACACTCCCAATACCTGGAGAAGGGTGATTGCGCCCAAAGGCTTGCAAAAAACTTTTTTTTCTATTTACTCAGTTGGTCTAATAAAAGGTATCACATCTACTGGAAGAACCTGGCCTCCAGTATTCCTGCTCATTCTTCACTTACAAGTTTGCTTATATATCTTTTCACATAGTTAGCCAGTTTTGTTGGGCCCTTATTTAAGTATTCAATACTTCCCCACACCGCCAGGATTCTTCTTTCTTCCTTCTACATTGCTTTTTCCACATACATTTTTTTTTGATGAAGCACTTTAATGTATCATTACTACCTTTGCTTATTATTATTTAACTGAATAAATGGTTTAAATTTTAAATAACACATATCACACTGAATGTATTTTACAGAAAGGTTCCTCTTGAAGTGACCTTTCAGGATCTCTGTCCTTAATTTGTTTAATTCTGCAGCACACATAAAACATATCTTTAATTCCAATATCATTTTGTGTTTTAATGTATGCTATATAACATCATAATTAATAATATAGGACACTAGGTTTTATATATAACTTATCAGTTCATGAAATTAAAGCTTTCAAAGATAGTGGTCATGTCTACATGAGACAGTAACTATTTGCAGTAACAAATTTATACTGCTCAGTAGCGTTGTGTGGCACAAAGTGTGATGCAACACTACTGCACAGCAGTAATGATCTACTGTGCAGTCAGCATTACTAAAAAGCTTTTTGGGGATACTACTGTTCAGTAACACCATTTACTGTGCAGTCTTTCTTTGTTTTATACAGGTACTAAATGACTGTGCAGTAGCAACTGTGCAGTCCGCGTCTTGTGTATACACAGCCACTATGTACATAACTATATTGAAAGGTTTTGAAATGCATTTTGTTGTCTTTATAATCTTACATGTACTATAATCATGATTTTCAAAGTTGCCTTCCACTTGAAATTAACAAAAATAAACTATGAAAATCACAATATCAACCAGAATTGTCTTAGTCACTCAGCTGAGATAAAAAGTGCTGGGTTCTGGTTCATATTACTAGAGCCATTTATGCAATTTTCATTAAATAGTCACAAAATAAAATAGTTTACTAGGACTGGGAGCAACCCTTGGCTATATTCCCTCTTGTTTGCTGGTGCATTCCAATGCAGCTAATGGCCAACTTAAACAAGAGAGGTAGAGGATTCTCTCAGCCCTACATACCCCATCACCTGGTGGTTGGAACACTGACTTGAGAGGTAGGAACTGTGGGTTGTGAATTTCTCAAGCTTTATCTAGAACCCAGATTTCTATCTTTCTGGACATGTTCCTTAACTAGTAAGATATTGGGCAAAACATGGGCATTAACCTCCCTTACCCCTTTATCTCAGCATGAAGAATCACTGCCCATCTTTTCACTTTAACTAAGGATTTAGGAACATACCTAGATATTATACACATCTCCAGATGAAACAGAATCACAGTAGAGGAAAAGTAAAGTTTGACATATAGGTGGCATGTTGACATATAGGTGCAGTAGACCAAATCATGTTTAGATGCCAAGAAACTGTATAAGTGCCAGTTAGATACTTTAGAAATGAAATTGGATCTATCTGTTCCTTAAGTCTTTTTATGGATCTGGTCTCAGGGTCTCTATTTTCCATCTGTAAAATTGAGAAATTCCCTGTGGGGTTATAATGAGGGTATGTCCCTTAAAGTCTTTGGGGTTCTTCCATATTACAGGAACAGAGTCCAAATGGAACAGGTCAAAAATCCTCCTTTTATTGAAAACAATGGAAATCTTGTAACTGTCTACAAAATAAAAAAAAGATAATAGGATAGTATTATCCTATTATTTGGAAACTATTGCTCCCTAAATCTTAAGCTGCATGTGCAAAACCCCATAAGTATTGCAATAATAGAAAGAATAGATTGAATAGGTTTAACATCTATCTTAGCAGTTTTATGTAAGAAAAATATATAAGCTTTTCTCAAAGTATACATTATCCCCTTAATACCCCAGACTTTCTATAAGAAATATCTTAAATATTGCTAAAAATATCAAGGTATCAATTTTTGTTTACTTAGAGATTGACCACGTAACAAATCTCAGTGCAGCATTTTTTCTTTGGGTATGAATTATTTGGCTGGTTTTAGAGACGATATTCCTGAATGGACCATTGTTTGGTGTTATACTATTTAATATCTAAATCTGTAAAAAGACAAAATCATATTATGTAGTCTTCCTAGATCCCAAGTGAGCTTTGGACTCTAGAAAGATTAAACTTATGGAAGAAACTAGCAATAACAGTAACGGATAATTTTTTTCTATACTTAATAGCTACTTATTATTCAAACACGGCACCTAGAGTGTGTTACAGGATTGGCAGTGGTCTCTTCAATAGCTTCCCAATTAAGACAGGGTATGAGAAGGATATTTGCTTGCTCTGCATTTTTTTAAATTTATTCTTAAATGATCTGAAACAGGTGCTAAAAGGGAATCAATTCCATGCAGCCATGATTTTGAATGACTCAATACCACCTTTGTTTTATATAGATGATGTATTAATAATGACACAATCTCAGATAGGCCTCCAAAGGTTACTAGATGCTTTTCATCAGTGTTGCTCCTCAGATAACTTGGAAATCAACATAGCTAGATCCAAAGTATTGAGTTTTGCAAAAGGAAGGAGGAAACAAGTTTGATTTTACAGGAAAAGAAAGTAGAAGTGGTGTCCTATTTTAAATACCTTGGAATCTACTGTAGTAAAAATCTGTGCTGGAGTAAACACACACTGGGCTCTTCAACACATGCAATTAATGTGACTGAATCAATTCTGGTGCAGTTTGAGGCAGGGTAAACTAATTATGATTTCACCATCTATATGTGCATTTAAGTGCAGTAATTTAATCTTCTATTGGATAAAGAAATTGGGAAATTTTAAATAGCGGGTTAATGAAGAAAAAACAACGTGGATTTTATTTGCATTACTTGCGCAAAGAATAAAGGCCAAAATCAATAGAATTCTCCTGTTTTCTTTTGCCCACTGCTTTATTTGATCTTTTCTTTTATATCATTATACATTATGTTCTGTTTTAATTTTGTATAACCTGAATTAATTGTCTTACTGCAAATATTTAGCAAAAACTATAAGTTATATAAATTATATTATATTATCGATATATACATTTTATTCTTCATTTTTGGTTTATTTTTTAGTGAAAGTTTTAAATAAGCTACTAATACTACAGGTAAGCTTATCTCAGAATCTGCAGGTTTTCCTTAATACCACAGACCTCATATAAGAAATCTTTAATTTTCCTTAAAATATCATGGTAACTATTTACTTAGAGACTGGATCAAGCCATAAATCTAGCTCTGGTTGCATGTACACATGGCCCCCATGGTGCAGTTGTTACTGTGCCATCATTAATACTTGTTTTAGGAAGCCCTTAATGATGGCGCAGTAACAGACATTACTGCACTGTCCCAGTGACAGTTATTTTTAGCACCTACATCGCTATAGCAATGCACTGTAGCAAGGTAGCTCATCACTATGACAATGTAGCATCAGTATTATGGTTTGTGCCCGCTGATGCTATGTTGCCATAGCAATGAGCTACGGTGCTATAGTGTGCTTAATTAGAGTGCCTGGAGCATCGTGTTTATCAGCATCCGTGCACTGAGAAATGGTGGAGGGGGTGCTTTAACTAAATCTCATTGAATCAGCTTTAAAGTACCCCCACTGCCATTTTTCAGCATAGGGACACTGATACACATGATGTTAAAGTCTCTTGTGAGTCTGTTCTAACACACTGTAATTACAGCATATCAGAGCAGCTTGATGCAGGTGCATAGATACCCCATCTATCAAGTCATACATGATCTTGCCTAAGTAATAACAAACAAAAGTTTAAATAAAAGATTATATTGAGCCAAAATGAAATTTTTTCTTTAGATTTTGTTCCAGATTTTGAGCATTGACTTTAAGATTTTTTTAAGTACTAGAAGTACATTTTGGCAATGAACAATCATTTTGAATTGAAAATATGAGACATTTCATTCTGAAAATGTCAAAACAAAAAATAAAGAAAAGTTGAAACACTTTTTGTTTGGATGTGAGCAATTCAGATATACTTAAATGAATTCTCATAATGTCTCAGTATTTCTAAATTTGCTGCAATTTTTGCAGAAAAAAGTTTGTGCTGAATAATTTTGTTTTGTTCAAGTCTATAAATCCTTAAAGTTTCTCTTGTGTGTGAATTGAACAAATCTTATCTATCATCCAGTTAACTCAAAGCAAACTTCTGGAATGAAACAGAATAACCATTTTCATTAGCTTGCCTTGGGGTTGGCTTTCATTGATTGTTGAAATGGGATGAATACTCATTAAAAATTCAGTATTTTCAACAAGGAATTTCTAAACTAAAACACCTAGATTACATGGAAGAAGAAAAGGTGGATGCCTTACCAGAATTTTAATGAGACAGGAGCAGAGCCTGTGAATAAAGTGTATGTGGGATAGAAAGAGAGGGAGAGATATGCTAGCATAATCTTTCTTCTTGCCTGGTTTTTTTTTATAAATTTTGGCTTATGTAACGTGATATATGTAAGTTCCAAAAATGGCATAACGAGTAAGTAAAGTAAATCAAATATGACTGTTTTGGATAACACAAAAAATATGCTTAAAATATAATATAAAACTCATTATTCTTTACTAGCTAATTGCCTGTTAAGAACGATGGATTTCAGAGAGTGTTTATATGGTCCACACCCCCACTCACCCTTTGGGGCCAGCCATGTAAAAACTCTCTCCACTGCCTCCTCCTGCAGCCTCCAGCATGGGGCTCCCTCCCCTTGCGTGCCTCCACCTCAAGTGGGACATTCCTCTCCCTCCCCTTCCCTCCCTCCTCCTCTCCCTATGTCCCCACCACACTCCCCTCCCTGCCAGCTGCTGTTGTGGCTGGGGGGTGCGGGGGGGGGGGGGAGGGCACCTCCACTGTGCCACTTCCCTCTCTTCCTTCCTTCTCTGCTTCCTTGCCCCTACAACAGCCACCACCATGACCCTGCCTTTTGTCTCCCCCACCCCGTACCTGCCCAGGCCTGTGCAGCCTCCCTCCCTCCCTCCCTCCCAGCTGCTGTTGGGGCACTCTTCATGCTCCCTTCCCTCTCTCCCTTCCCACCACCTGGCCCCAACAACAGCCAAAACCGTCATTCCACTTTGCCTTCCCCTGTCCTGCTCCCCTCCCTTCCTGCCCACCACCTTGCCCACCATGCCGACTGTTCTGGGGAACATCAGGGATGGATGGCAGCAGGGCACTGCTACCATGACCCTCTGCCTTCACCGTCAGACAGGGAAGCATGGGGAAGCCCCGCTTTTCACCACTGCCCCAAACTTCCCCAGCAGTGGCTCAGACTTGGGCCTGTGCAGCCAATCACTGCCTGCCCTCTTGGCGGCGCATGTGCAGTTGGTCAAAATACGCGTGTGTGTGTGTGTGTGTGTGTGTGTGTGTACTTAGATATAGATATAGATACTAAAATACAAATGTTCTAAGAATACACTTTCATAAGATAGCATGTTTTATTAAGCATTGTCAAAGTTTCCTTTCAACAATATTACAGTTATTATACGAGCAATGGGTTTGTTTGTTTTTATTCCTTTTGAGTGGAGGGGAAAACCATTCTGTAGGTGATAGTAATTTCTCCAGATATCACACATTCAAAGATTTACAGAATTAAAGGGCCTTAACAATCGGGTCGTAACAATTTATAAAGATAGAGATTCCACAACCTCTTTGGGTGACCTGCTACACTGCTTTACTACCCTCCTGGTGAGAAAGTTCTTCCTAATATCTAAACTAAAAGTCTATCACTGCAACTTGAGACCAGTGCTCCTTGTTCTGTCATCTGCTACCACTGAGAACAGTCTAGCTTCATCCTTTTTGGAACCACCATTTAGGTAGTTGAAAGCTACCATTATATTGCCCCTCAGTCCTCTCTTCTCCAGACTAAATAAGCCCAGTTCCCTCAGCCTTTCCTCACAAATCTTGTTCCCCAGCCTCCTAACCATTTTTGTTGCCCTCCATTGGACTCTCTCCAATTTGTCTAAATCCAAGTTCTGTAGTAGGAGTTCTATAGGGAGCCCAGAACTGGAGATATTACTCCAGATGTGGCCTTACCAGTGCCAAATAGAGGGGAATAATCAGTTCCCTGGATACTTTTTTCCTCTATATTTTAAGCATTTTGCCACCTAGTTTTGGAGTTATCTCCCAGTTTTCTCCTCAAAATCTAATATATCAAGAATTTCACATTCAACATACCACCACATCTTGTTTACAAATAAATATCTTTCCCCAAATTAAATATTTGTCGTTCATTTTAGCCTGATAGCCATTATTTAATATGCTGATTATTCTCATTTTATCAAACTGAATTCAGCTCAGCCTACCTTTAAAAGGTAGGGCCTATAATTATTTTGTAATTTCCTCTTTCATATATTCCTCACATAGGAAATAGTACCATTGCTATATATGTGTTACTGTTTGTCTGTTTTACGGTGTGTACACACACACACACACACACACACACACAATTATTCTGGTATCAGATTGCCTAGATAAGGAGCATAACTGAAGTGGGGCAGTAGCTGCCTCATGTGCCAATATTGTCCATGGTGCAGAGCTGCCCTGTTATATTCCTGGCCTAGCATTCTACCTATACAGTTCATCTGGGCATACCTACCCACTTCAAAATACCACTTAAGTAGAATGGATTAATGTGTAGCTAATATATTTTGCCATAAAAATACCCCAAATGATTTAAGACAGAAATGTTACGTGCATATAACTACTGTAAAATAGTCAGAAAGTGCTTCTCTGTGAGAATCAGAAATAATGCTTGAAGGCAATTGATATTGTCTGGACATATCACCATTAAAAATGAAGATCCTATGCTGAGTCTGAGTACTTTTGGAAGACAGTAAGTGTAAATTAAAATTACATTAAACTGAAGCCACACTGTTTGCGTAATGGGCTCAGATTTGTATATATGGTTGAAAACAACATTTGCTTTAAAAATATAATGCCAAATTCAGCTTCTTTCAAATTCAAAAAGGTTGAAACTGTCATTCAAGAACTACACTGAGCAATGCAGATATCCTATCAGGGTATTAAAACTATGTGATCATTGAAGAATAGAAGAAAACCTCACAGTCATTTTAAAAGCTGATAAGTGGTGAACTTGTTTGCATCATGTACATGTTCATTGTGTATTGTTGCATTATGTATTTCAAGTGGAATCACAAAATGTTGAATACAGCTATGAAAAAGTGATGGTTTATATATGGTATTTCTATTTTGAGGACAAAACACTACATTCCTCCCTCTAATCTGTTTTAATAGTTGCATAAATTTTGTGGTTTGTTCTACAGCCTTCAAGGTCACTTGGAGATGGAGAAAATGCTTTCTTTTTGTCTGATATTGTATTAAATTATGTAAATAGACTTTGACAGAAAAAAAGAGCCCTCTTTCACCCCTCAATCTAAGAAACTCTCAGTTCAGTAGGTCATCCCTTTGAAGGGTATTTCAAGGATGGTGAGAAAACTGACTATGAGAAAGCTAGGAGAACGTATATGTTGAGTCATTAAATAATTCATTTTAGTGCTTTACCCAAGGTAATTTAGAGGACCATCAAACCTTTTTTTTTGTAAACTATTCACAATTTAAAGGGAAAAGAGCCTAGTTCTTTGTACCAATAAGTTGTCAATATAACTTCAAATATCATAAAATCTAATACATGTAATCCTCATGGCTGCTTGCAGATTTTGAAAAAAGCCCAAAACTGGCACTTTAAACTCCATGTGTTCCTGTGCTGAGCCCAGTGCATGCACAGAAGAAGCAGCAGTTAGTTGGACCTGGCTTGCCCATGTGGAGTTTAAAGTAAAATGCCAACTCTTTAGCGGGGCTTTTTTGGTGCTTTTATCTAATAGCTGATTGAATCAGTTATTAGATAAAACCACTAAAAAGTGCTGCTGAAGTGCCCAGTCTATACAGATGGTTTAGAGCCGGGTTGAATTAATGTGCTGCTTCTTTCAATAAAGAATGAGGGGCCAAAGAGGGGTTTAACATGTGTGAGTACCAGTTCTGTGCAACAGTCAGTCTAAATCTGTCCCAATAACTTAAAATCACTTAAGTCAGTACTATATACATAAATACTTTACTGCTCCATTGGAACAATCAACTCCCATTTCTATATGCATTGGGTGACATTAACAGGCAAGCACAGGGCTAGTATCTCTTAAATCACATCCAGTGAAAAAATAGGGCTTAAGATGAGGTGATGCTTTCTGTCCACAAAGCTAAACTTTATCTAATTGACACATGTTCTTGCTTACATAGGTCATCTCAATATCAATAACGTGCACATTTCTTGTACATTATTGTATACATCTGTAATAAAATAATAATACCATTGCTTATTTTCTAAAATAGCTGCATTAATGGTCTGAACAATACACACTAAGAATTCTCCTTCTATAAGTGATGATGAGGCCCCTTTATGATTTGTGAATAACATACAAAAGAGCTGAGTATCTTGTGCAATCACACTGAACAAAAACTAAAATATGAACAGTTTTAAAATGGATTCAGGCTAACTTTATGACTCTCCAAGTGGCATTAGTCTGTAATAACTATGTATAAAAGTTGATAGCCCTATCACTTCGGGTGTGAAAAATGTGAAGTTGCATGTTACACTTAGACCACACCAAGGGCCCTTAAAATATGGATGCCTACATGTTAAAGCTTATTAATTTGTACCAAGTACCCTCTAATCATCTGAAAATCACATCACTTTCAGGCAAGGGTATTAGAATAACTTCAGTATGCTCCACAGAGATAAATCAAGACATTTGCAGTCATCTAGCATCCTGGAATGTCCACATTCCCAGTTCCCCATTTGCACACAGACCAGGGATAGAGCCCATGGCTAGGTAAAGGCATTAAAAAATCAATCTGTTAGGTGGTTTTCTGTAGGTGGTATAGTTTAGGCCAGTTCAAACAGATCACACATCTGGCCTTGTAGGGGAGTACGGTGTGGGGAGAGGCAGGGGGTGCAAATCTTGGACTGGGTGCTGCCATTTTTAAACCAGTCTATATGTGCTGAAATTCTGTTCTGTTATGGGTATTGACTGGGTTGGGATCACTTATACCAGTAAAAGTATAATGTCTATACCTGACCTATGTGTCTTGGCTCCTAGCCACACCCCTGCTCAATAGCCCTCTGGTGGCAAGTCAGAGTTGAACACCTCTTTCTGTAACATCTATTGTTTCTTAAACCATGCTGTAGCACTTCTTTTTTGGAAGACTTCAAGTATTGTATTTCAAGTATTATGTAACTTCAAGTATTATGCATTCAAGTATTGTATTTAAAGATGTATGTATTTTGATTCTATGTCTGGAGGTAGCCCATGGGTTGGTACCACATCCTACACATACTTTAACAGGCAAGCATATGCACATCTTCCAGGCAGAACATACTGAGCTAAGGAGAAAATGAAGGAAATTTTGAGGCTGGAAGCATCAAATGAAACCTAATTCTTATTGTCAGTATTGGTATGGTAGTAAGAGAGAAGTCATGCTTTATTCCACCACAACCCCCCAAAAAAATTACAGGAAAAAATATAGACTAAGAAACAAATGTATTTTATGAATAATTCACACTCATAAAAACTGGTAACAAAAAACCTTTTTTTCTTATCCCTAATCTTAACTGGCAAAGGCTGTACTGATTCCTAAAAAATCTGTTTTGAACTGTGAAGTTTGATCACAGCGAGTGCATCTACACATGCCTCTTTTAAGTAGGCTTAGCCTAAAATCACCATTTTAAGGTGCATTAGGGGTGTGTGCCTACATGTGCACACCCTTAATGTGCCTTAAAAATGGTGACTTAAGTCTATGTGAGTCTAAATTGGGTGCCTGCATAAAGTATGTATCAAATTGGGGCATGAATAGCTAAGTTGCATTAGTGCACATTAACCTAGTGTGCATCAATGGACACACACTGCGTTAATGTGCATTAGCATGTCTGCATGTGCACTAATGTGATTTGGCTATTCACACCTAAATTTAATGTGCCTTAATATGCATTAGCACATCCATGTATAGATGTGCACCTAATTACCTTAATGCACCTTAAGCAAAGGTGTATCGAGTTTAGGTACACATAAATACATGCATAGACATGCCCGGTATAAAGTATCAGGTATCCCCACTGTATGAATGATATCAACAAAATTAAAGGCCAGGTAGAGAAGGTTGGCAACAAGGACATGTGGGAAGCTAATCCTTCAGAAAACTTGTATATCAATTTGGATGAACTATTTAAATCTTCCAGAAATGAACACTCATAACATTTTGAACCATTGGCCATAAGTGAAGCAGTCAGACATCTGATTCATATAATGTTTTCTTTAGCTGGTGTTCATGGCATATACCAGAAGTTTGTTCATGGTGTTTTAGGGGTGCTATGACAATGCTCTATTTCTTGAGCACTCTACAAACTTTCCACACTCTCCCTTATGCCATAAGAACCTAACAAATACCACACTGTGTTAGATTAATGGTCCAGCTAGCTCAGTATCTCTGATAGTGCCAGGTTTGCATAGTTATCTCAGGCCAGCTAAGGAAGTAGGGGCTGATTGAATGGACTGTAAGGTGGATAGAAAACTGGCTGCAGCATTGGGCTTAGAGAATAATAATCAATGACTCAATGTCTGGTTGGAAGCCAGTTTCAAATGGAATCCCCCAGGCGTCAGTCCTGGGGCCAGTTTTATTCAATATCATCATCAATGACCTGAAAGATGGCATGGAGTGCACCCTCAGCAAGTTTGCAGATGACACCAAGCTTAGGGGAGTAGTAGGTACGCTGGAGAGTAGAGCTAAGATTCAGAGTGACCTAGAGAAATTAGAGGATTAGGCCAAAAGGAATCTCACGTGGTTCAACAAGGACAACTGCAAAATCCTGCACTTGGGACAGAACAGTAATGTGCACCAGTCCAGGCTGGGAGCTGACTGGCTGGGCAGCAGCTCTGAAGAAAAGGACCTGAGAGTTGCAGTGGACAATAAGCTGAATAGGAGTCAGTAGTGTGCCCTAGCTTCCAAGAAGGCTAATGGCATACTGGGCTGTATTTATAAGTGTATTGGCAGTAGGTCAAGGGAAGTGATTATTTCCCTCTATTCAGCATTGGTGAGGCCACATCTGGAGTACTGTGCTCAGTTTTGGGCCACTACAAAAAGGATACGGACAAATTGGAGAGAGTCCAGAGAAGGGTGACAAAAATGATGAGAGGGCTGTGGGATATGACTTATGAGGGGGGAACTGGGCTTATTTAGTCTAGAAAAGAGGAGACTGAGAAGAGACCTAATAGCATTCTTCAACTACCTGAAGGAGGGTTTGAAAGAGGATGGAGCTAGGCTATTCTCAGTGGTAGAAGATGACAGAACAAGGAGCAAAGATCTCAAGTTTCAGCAATGGAAGTTTAGGTTAGATATTAGGAAGAATTTTCTCATTCGGAGGGTAGTAAAATACTAGAACAGTTTCCCCAGAGAGGTGGTGGCAGCTCCATCCTTGGGTGTTTTCAAAACCCAGCTAGACAAAGCTTTGGCTGGGATGATCTATTTGGGGATTGGCCTTCTTTGAGCACAAGGGGTTGGACTAGATGATCTCCTGAGGTCCCTTCCAACCCTAACTTTCTATGATTCTAGGGGTAGGCAATTATTTGGGCTGGATGGCCACTTATAAAGTTTTGGTGAGCTGATAAAGGCCAGGTTAGCATCCCCCTCTGCCCACAACAGCCCACCAAAACTCCCTAAGTGGCTCTTTGGCCCAAATAATTGCCCTCTCCAGAGTTAGAGGAACCTAACCTTTGTTCTGCATTCTCCCTGCACCCCCTTTACTTCCTGGAGTCCCTGACAGATGGCCAGGTCAGGCAGAAGCCATGCCAGCTGCACCTACATGGCCTGTGGTGGCACACGGGAACAGAACATGGCACCAGCCCAGCTACATGCCAGGGACTTGAGGTGCGGGAAGGGGTGCACGGAGAAGGGAGCTGGAAGCCACAGGTTATCTGGGCATGGTAGGGCCATGCCTTACTGTGTTCCTGTATGCTACTTCAGGCCATGTTGGTACAGCTGTAGCGGCTTCACCCCACCCAGCCACATGCTCAGGACTTAGGGTCAGGCAGGAGCTACACCAGCAGTTCCCGCAGCATGTGGAAACACAGTGCAGCACTGAATTAGCAGTGCCCATGCCCCAACAGGCCCCAGCCTGGCAAAGCACAGATAACTCATGGCTCTTGGCCTTTTTATCCCTTGCACCCCATCCCTTGAAAGTCAGGGCAGCTGCAGGCTGGATACAGTTCTCATTCAAAGGGAGCAGCCATGGACTAGATAAAATTTGGTGGGCCAGAGCTGGCCCACAGGCCATATTTTGTCCACCGCAGATCTAGATTAATCTATCCCCTGTTCATTACCCTCCCTAGCATCCACCATCATTAGTTTAGGGATGCCAGAGGAAACATTTTTTATTGTTCTGTCTTATCGCTATAATGGATCTGTTGTTCATGAATTTGTCTAGTCCTTTGAAACTTGGCTGTATTCTCTGCTTCCATAAGCTCCTGGGATAATGAATTCTACAAGTTACATATGTGCTGTATACAAAAAAAGTACTTTCTCATTAGTTTGAAATCTGTCTCGTACTAATTTCATTAGATTCTCCTTAATTCTAATGTTCTGTGGTGGTCAATAACAGGTCCTTATTCACTTTCTCCGTGCCTCCCATGATTTTCTAGACCTTTATCACATTCCTCCCTCAGCTTTCTCCTTTCCAAACTGAAGAGTTATAGCCTAGTTCCCCTGGTATGGCAACTGCTCCATCTCCCTTCTCTCTACCCGATCATTTTGTCTGCCCTTCTCTGCCCTGCACTGTGCCAAATATTTGGCCCTTTATTTCCCTTCTGTACATATCCTTCATATCCTGTGGTTCTATACCCTCCATTCTCCCCTTTTCCTAGGTCTTCCCCATACCTACATGCCACAAGCCAAGGCCCTTTGTATTCTCTGACATATTGTTCACCCCATACAAGTGCCCTAACCCTTGTCAAAATTCGATGTGCCCTCGTTCCTTCTGTAATAAGCCAGATGTGGTATGTACCCACATTCTAGCCTCCACACCATAGGTGCTCCATGTTAACAGCTATAATTGCCCTATTTATCTACTTTTGCCCATGACAGAGTCTTGCTCTTACTCTTACCCTTCCTCCCAGATTCCTTCTGTCTGGGAGATAAATTGTAGGACTGAATGATAAAAAAAAAAATCCTTTCTGGCCCTAAATCTATGAATATTTTAATTGCTTTTGGATGAAGTGTTAAGGTGGATGTTGTCACAGATGTAATCAGCCAGTTGTTTTACAGTCTTTGTATAAACAGACAACTCTGTTTGCCATTTCCCACTTCTAGTTTTCTGATTTTAATCAAATTTGGTAGAGTTTTGTCCATTGATGCCACCTCTGAAATTCTGAAATCAATCAGATGAGGCATTATATCTAATCAGGCAACCAGGCAAATGTCATCAGGTTAAACATAAATTCTTGCTTGTATGGTCAGTCATATTGAAAATGTAGGGGTTACTGGATAGTTCTTTCCAATTCCACAGAGAATTCTACAAGGTTACACCAGTGGTACCCAACCTGTGGGCCAGATCTGGGGCCTGGGACTGGTCTTCAGGTCAGATTCAGAGCATTGAGCCATATCACCTTGTTCATGGCACTGGGATTTAGCAGCAGTGTTAACTACCGCAGTGCTTGGAGTGATGGAAATTGCCACTTCTCCCTCTGCCAAATTTCCAGACCCCTGGGAGCCTCATTAACCAGCTGACATGACTCCATGCGCCCTGTCTGACCCACCAGACCTATCTTGGTCATGCTTGAGTTCTATACTACTACATGGCTGTTGTGTATCCTCCTCATAAATCAGTATGAAAGACTTAAATGTGTATAAATGACTATATATCTCCTTTATAAGATTAAAATAGATGTATAATATCCCAATTTTTCTACCCTTCACTAATGCATTTTTTTTAAATCTACATTTTAACTATTTTAACTAAGTCTCTTCTTTTCTGCTTAAGATGGTCACTTTTCTTGAACTTTCAATTATATTATATAGAATATAAGGAATGGGAATGAAATGCTAATTAAGATTCCAAAAATAAAATGTATTGTCTACTTACTGCCATACTAAAGAGAAGACAATGGTCATCCATCCATGCCTTCAGCAGCTTATTTACAGAATGAATATGATTATCCAAGACTGGTAACCAAATAAGATCTTGTGAAAGGAAAACAATGGCAATAACAAGAATAATGACATTTCCATTTTTCCTTATGCATTGGAGATGACAGGTTTTTTTTTGTCAAAGAGGTAATTTAGTATTAGCAATCTCTCTCTAGAGCAATCTTTCACACTTTTGCTAAGAATAAGCAGATAGGCAGAATACCTTATTGCTATGATGATTTATTTGTGATGAACTTCCTTCCATTCTAAAGACTGAATGTAATGTTATTATATTTTATTTCCCAAAATCTTTTTGAGCTGTATTTTCTCATATGTGTTCACCATCAGAAGGTAATATTTTAAAATAATAAGTGCATAGGAAGCTATTAAGCAATTTTTTGCAGGTGTTTCTGCTAAAAGAGCTGAAAATGTTTGATCTTTGAACAAAATCACTCAGTTGCAATAAACTTATTGTTATATTTATTTAAAAAAGCTTTGGACTAGAGATAGCCCTGAACCAAATCCTTCAATTCCAAACACCTTAATCTGTTGGGATATTTCAACCATAGATTAAACTCTGGATCTAAAATTTACTGCTTAGCTAAATTCTAAGCCTTATTGAATAATATTATTAAATCAAACATCCAGATTTAAAGACCACTGGAGCTCAGATGGAAATCTTAAGATTTTGGATCTGAATTTTGTGGCATACCTATTTCTGATATGAATAAGAAATAAAATATTACATATGATGTGTAGTATTGATTAAAGATTGACATGTGCTTCTTTTAATTCTTGAGACAACTGTGCACTCAGCTGTAGCACCAAACTTCCTTTGTATATTTTTTAAGTTGGTAAAAGGGAACTAACATTTTTAAAAATCTTGGGCATTTATAAACATACTCCGGGAGGTGTGTCAGGGGAAGGGGGATGCTTTAACTATAGCAGCTCTTGGAGACACTATAATTAAAGTGCTTGGAGTGTCATGAGTATCAGTGTCCCCACACTGAAAAATGGTGGCAGGGAACTTTAACTAAAGCTCACTGAATGAACTTTAGTTAAAGCACCGCACCACCATTTTTCAGCGTGAGGATGCTGATACACATGAAGCTGGAATCTCCTGGAGTGTGGTAATTACCATGCTCCAGCAGGCTAAATTAATTGAGTCTGCTCCAATGTGCTGTTATTACAGAATGTCAGGGCAGCCTCAATATATAGGTGCCCATTGTGCCTGGCCTTCCTACATGTCAACACTATATGGAAAATAATCTAATACAATTGGTGTTCTGCAGCAAAAGTTAATTTTTAGAGTGTTACAATTTGTCATTCTGTTATTTTTCTTTATTTACAAAGTTTCAATTTTTTTGTTTTATGTTTGTTTATAGACATACATGTTATACACATATATATGTATGTATGTATGTGTACATACGTATATGTATACACTTTGATAGGTTACTATGGGTGCCTGTAGATGTGCAGGGAAGCTGCTGCAATATGCTATAATGAATTAATCAAGCCTGCTGGAGTGGCCTAATTAGCATGCTCCAGCAGCCTGTGTCTTGTGTATCAATGTCCCCACACTTCAAAATGGCAGCAGAGGCACTTTAACTAAAGCTCGTTCAAAGAGCTTCAGTTAAAACACCCGTGCCACCATTTTGAAGAGCAGGGATGCTGATACACAAGATGCTGTGAGTGCTTTAATTAGAGTGGGTCTCAAAGCTGTTCCAATGAAAGTACCCCCTGCCCCCAGAGCACATTTAAAAACACCCTACGTTACTAAAATAATAAGATGCTTTTATGGCCTAACATAACAAAAGCAAGGGCCATAGAAGAAGTCTTCACACTGACTCCTGTCAGGTAATACCGGGTAATACTTGTGAATTCTGCTAACACTCCAAACCATGATTTTGACCCTACAAATTGACCAACTGCGTAACTAATTATAATGCATTGTGACCAAAATATGCGGGCCAGGGAGCGGTCCGAGGCCTTTTTTTCGCGCGGCGGGCTGTGGCCAGCAGCCCAGACACGCCGGGTCGGGGAAGACAGGTGGCACGCTAGAATTAGGCACGGACGCTTAATGGTTGATTTAAGATTGTTTACTTACACCATAGATGGTCGCGGTGTAGGCTGGAAAACTTCCAGGAAAACTTCGCTTAAGTCCCAGTTTAAGGACTCGGACAGAGCTCTGGATTCTCTCACACAAAGTTTGTTAGGCTCCGTGGAACTTGCGTGCAGGGAAGGGTACGTCGAAGGATTGCACTCGGCGACGGGGAGAGGCGAGAGGCTGATCAGACACCTGTAGCCTTCTTGATATACACACTGGGTCCAATAGGCTCCGCAGCGCTTAGAGATCTTCACGAGACGTGAAGTCTCCTCCTCCTGATGTTCGTGGAGTCCTCCAACTTGGGCAGAAACCACTCAAGCCTTTTATACGGCTAGCAAACCAATCGCTAGCCGCCACGTAGGAATAATTTAGAACTGACCAATAGTGGGGCACGAATTTGAATACGAATGGCGGGAACTCCTTGCAACGTGCATTTCTGTGTTGTAACGAAGAAATGCACCCTGCAAAGAAAGCTACAAATGGCGGGAAATAATTCAGCAGTGCCGAAGCACACACAAACAAAAATCACACCCTTGGGTTGTGACAGAAAGAAGACATGAGCCCTTAGCTCCTTGTTAGGCTCCTTAGGGACAGCATTGACAGTACTGTCTGCAAATTGTGAAGGGTTTTCAATGGCAAAAGAAAAAAAAGCAAGAACTGACTGTAAATCTATGTAAGAAAATCCAGTGCAATGACTTGTGTTTAGAAGAGACAAACCGAGGGACTCATAATAACTGTTCTTCAATACCTGAAATGACTATGGCAACTGAAAGATCACATGAGCAATTTGGAAGTGCATTATTTATTTAAACTGGAATAGTCATAATTTCTATAGCAAAGACTGAAGAAAACATTTAAATCCTGACCATTGAGCTCAATGGAATCACAATCACTTCCATCTACAGATCACCTAACACAAGTTTCACCTTTACAGATATGCTCGAATCACTCAGAATAAACCACTGGTGATCATTGGAAACTTTAACAGTCACAGCACACAGTGGGGCTACAATGAATAAAGACAGCTAAGCAGTAGAAGCTTGGTCAGATACATACCAGCTGAGTTTGATCCATGACCCAAATCTACCTAAATCATTCAACAGCCACCACTGGAAATGAGAATACAACTTAGACCTTATATTCACCAGCAATAGCATCACTGGACTAAATAATAAACTGGTATTGAACCCTATCCCATATTCCCAACACTGGCCAATTGACATTCAGATCAAAGCCACTGTAAGACCTATAACTGTGCCATTTTGCCTGTTTCAACCTTAAAAAGGCAAACTGGAAAGGCTGTTCAGAATACCTTGATGCCACAGTCAAAACCATCAAAGCATCGCCTAAGAACTATGACCAATTAATAAAACCTATACATAAAGCAAAATCATCCTATGCGGCTGCTGCATGAATTACATCCCAGGCCTCACCCTGCAAACCACTGGCCTATACAAAGACTACAGGCATCAGTATGAACTAGACCCTTTTTCTGTAAACCACACCATCACTACAGATGGGGATCTCATATTAGCCATCACAAAAGAATGTAGGAAATCCTGGCAGACCCTGATTGAGTCAACTGATATGATGCATACTAGTGAAAAAGTATGGGTGACAATAAATAAATTAAGAGATAACCCATGCAAGGTAGATCAGAATCATCTTTGTAAACTCATGGTGATTGGGAGAGGTCCCCAATAATTAGCAAACATAGTGCCCATATTTAAGAAAGGGAAAAAGGAGGATTCAGGGAACTACAAGCCTTACCTCAGTCACTGGAAAAATCATGGACCAGATCCTCAAGGAATTCATATCTAAGCACTTGGAAGAGAAGAAAGTGATTAGCAAAATACAGCATGGATTCACCAAGGACAAGTCATGCCTGATCAACCTGATTGCCTTCTCTGATGAGATGGCTAGCTATGTAGATGTGGAGAGACCAGTGGATGTGGTATAACTTGATTTTTAATGATGGAATTGAGTGCAAGTATTAACACACTGAAGACTGGGAAATCAGCCTGCCTTGATGACATACTTACCAAGCAAATCAATCAATTTGAACCTCAGAGTCAAGAATGGTTCCACTGCCTATATAACTCATGCACAATGAGTCAAGAAATTCAAAAGATACTACCCAATTGCTGATCAAGAATGATGAGGGTGGGAGAACAGGTGGGGACAGTGCCCCCCCCCGATCAGGGCCCACTCCCCTCTTCTCTCTTGCTGCTTGGGGTCCAGGCCCACAGTGGTGGGGGAAGGGGAGAAGCAACTCCAGGCCTGATGTGGGGAAGATCCAGGCCCAAGGGTGGGGAGCATCCAGGCCACCATGGCAGAGGGATGGGAAGCAGCAGGTCTGACCTGACCCAGCGGTAGCAGGGGAACAGCAGGAGCAGGCTCGGGGCCGATGTGGCGGGCGTGGAGGAGTGGGCCCAAGCCCATGGGGGGAAGGAAGCCCGCTCCTCCCATCTCCCCACCACTGTCGTATGGGGCTGCGTCAGGACAGGCCTGTTGCTCACCCCCACCACTGCAGTGGGCCAGCTTCTCCCCCACTTGGGCTTGCTCCTTCCCTCCTCACTGTGTCAGGCCCAGGCCCACTCCTCCCCTCTTCCCCATCCCCACCACCACTGCCACCACTGCGGCACACCTGATCTTCCCCCCATTGCCACCACCACGTTAGTCCTGCAGGCGATGATGATGGAATGGGGGGGGGAGGGGTGGGCCAAGGCCAGTGCCAGTGGTCTCACCCCCCGGTGGCATCCCAATCCCACTCCCCCCTGCGCCACCGCTGTCACCTCCAAGGAGCAAGGGCGGGGGCAAAGCCAGCTCCGGTGGCCTCAGGCCCCTCTCTGCTCCATCCTCACCACCTGCAGGGAGCAGAGGGGGAGGGGAGCTGCTGGCCTTGCATCCCCCTTGTTCCATCTGCTCCATTGCTGCCACCTCCAGGGAGCAGGGCAGGGGGTGGGAGGCAAGTCCACCGGAGCTGGCCTCACCCTCCCTGCTCCATCCCCTGTGTCCCCAACACCATGGCTGCTGCGCCACCACCTTCTGTCCCAATGCTTATTCACATTCTGATTGCCTGTTTCAGTCAGGCAATCAGTGCGCGAATAAAGCGTTATGGACAGACAGACAGACAGACACACAAATCAAGGCTCTTATAATATTAGAATGATGGCGTGCTCAGGTAATGGCACTTCTAAAGTCAAGGAAAGATCCATCTGAGCCAAAGAGCTTCAGATCTCTCCCTCTGCTAAGCTACACATGCAATTTGTGCAACAAGTGATACTGAGCCGGCTTGTCCCATATGTGAATAAACACCTAATCCCTGTACAGGGTGGCTTTCACTCTGGAAAATCAATGAGCCAGCTGCTCAGTATAACTCAACCTATTTAAGACAGTTTTGAAAGAGGCCAAATCACCAGAGCTGTGTTTGTTAATCTAATAACCACCTATGATACAGTTGACCAGTGATAACCCCTCTGCAAGTCCCCAGAAATGAGAAAGGATTTACACCTTACAGAGCTTGAAAATAGTCTTTTTTAGGCAAACTGAATGGGAAGAGAAGCAGATGGAGGCAACAGATCAATTGCCTTACTCATGGAAGAGTACTTGCACTACTGTTGTTACATAACATCTATTTAAATGACCAAACAATCAATTTGGAAACAAAACATTTAATCTATGCACATGACTTATGCATAACAGCCCAAAACACTGGCTTTGTCCATGTTGGAAAAATCCCTAAGTGAGGCACTACTTTGCCTAACATACTACATTGAAAACCAATTATTTGCCAACTCAGCAAAAATACAAGTATGTGCTACCATCTGAAAAACCATGAGGTCAACTGCTAACTCAACATTACATCGTCTGGGCCCTCACTATCTCACTGTCCAAACCCACTTTACCTTAGAGTCACCCTCGATCAAACCCTCTCATTCAAAGAACACATCATGAAGACAAAACAAGGTGAGCATTTGTAACAACATTTTATATAAGCTCACCAACTTGAAATGGGGAGTTAGCCCCTCAGCTATCTGAACCACTACTCTGACTCTCAGCTTCTCCCCTGCCGAGTATACGTGCCCAGTATGGAAGAGATCTATACATGCTAAGTGTCTTGGCCTCATTCTAAATGATGGCTGCCAATGCATCACAGGCTATCTGAAGCCTACCGCCTAAACAGCATGTAACTTCTGGCTAACATTGCTTCACCTGATATCAGAATAACAGTGGCCAGCAGGATAGAATGGTTGAGATGAACTGAAAATGTGAAAATCTCCCCTCCCCCTGCCGCCCCGTACGATCATTCCGCAGCACACAAACATCTGAAGTCATGCAGGAGCTTCCTCACCAGCACCCAGCCTCTCAATGCCACACCCAAAGACACAGTACTACAGATTTGGAATGAGAGGCTGAAGAAAATACCTGACAGAAACAAAAATGGACTGTCCAGCAGCCAAGTCCTTACTATGGACCATGGCAAAGGCAGCGATGTCTCAGCTGCCTATATGACAGAATCAGACACTCCAAGGAACTAATGAAGTGGAGCAATACCACTGTTTCAACTACCTGTGACTGCAACACGGAGCCTCAGACTATGCAATACCTGCTGCAATGCCCACTGCTTGGAGGCACATGTCTAATGAAAGACCGCACAAAGTACAATGAATGAGCACAAGCATGTGTAATTAAATAGTCAAATATGGTGTAAAGACATGAGAAGATTGCCTAACAGTTGCTGGAAAGTAAAAGTTAGCAAAAGTTTCTAGTCTTAAATTTCATTTTTTGTTTTGATAAATATATTTTAGACTTTTGGTAAAAGCAGCATATTTACTGACAATACTTCTATCATAATTTCCCAATGTCCATTTTATGATTTCAAAACATGGATCATTAGCTAAATTAGCTTTCTCTAAGCAGAATTATTCAAATTACTTCAGCAAAGTTCTGCTGAGTAATGTGCACTTTTTATTTTTGCTTGGTTTTTAATTCAGGTATAACACTGTTCTGTATGAGAAAAAAGAAGTGTTTCTAGAAATGAATGAGAAACTTGTTTTATGTTTAACTTTCACCCGGAGAATTTGGTTTTTAATGTCAGATTATGAGAGAATTCATGTGTGTTTAACAAAAGCAAATTGTTTACACGTTCAAGGATTCTGCTCAGGGCTATGAATTTGAATGAATTCCAAACCAGCAGTTCTATTTAGTGGCATGGCAATCGATTGCTTTTTGTGTTAAATGAATGGTCATGCTCTCCCCATCCTTTTTTTTTTCCTTTCTGGCCCATTGCCTTAGATGCCATCACCCAAAGCTGTTAGTCCCAATCCAGAGTCTAACAACATCAAGTTAGTAGCTATCGACCACTATCAGCCTTTCACTGCATATAAATCAGGGCTAAGAATTAGGAATGTGATAATGAAAGTTTAAGTGATAGCATTTTCTGAAGGGGAAGAAAACATCTGAAGTCAAGGAGAACAACTTTAAATGAGGGAATGTCAGAGGGGATGATGAGAACTATTTTCCTGCTTAAATTATGAAAAGGCTGCTGCTGAAAAGAAGAGATTTTTACCAGACATTTCACATTTTTTACTATCCAGTTCAAAGATCTACTCTCTTTTCGAGTACAAAGGAATGGCACAAATTAGGGAATTCCTTCCAATAATGGTAACATGTAAAATCTGTATCAAATCCTTATTCATTTATTGAAGGACAAACACATTGAGACTTTATTTATAATATGGTTGTTTTAGAACACAAGCTACATGTCTGTACAAAATGTCAAAAGTTCATGTTTGCTGTTTATTAAACCCGCTTTATTGCTGACATCAAATGCAGAGGAATGGCGTGAAAGCCTTTTAAGTGTTAGCTTTCCAGTAGAACACTGGCACTTGAAAGAGAGTGTTTCCAGGTCCATCCTGTATTTCTGAATAGGAATCTTACCCTATACAGCTTTCGTATTGGGCAGCACTGAAGAGCACAATACAACTAAGTCATGTTAATATTAACTTATTGCAAAATGCCTTGAGATCACTATGGCAGGCAAAGTTCTTTGAGTAGATGTGATATCTTTTATTAGACCAACTATTACACTTTAAAATTATCACAGTGTAGCCCAAACCTGAATAGTAGCTCTACAGATGACCACTGGTTATGGTTAATGAAATGCTTTTGACACAGTTAATTGAAGTTGAGTAAAAGGCCATGCCAGGGCCAATGCAGTCTGCTGAACCTCCAATGAAAAAATATATATTCCATCTTTTGGCAGTCCAAAGTTAATTTGGACAGAAAAGCAAAGGGACTACATTTGGTATAATGCTATTTATGAAGGGTCAGATGTGGCAATGGGTGATTATCCCTCTCAAACCCATTTAAGAGCCAAGCAAATACAGTCTTAACCCTTTGTTATTTAATATTTGATACACAATTAGTTTGTATTTTATTAAAAAGGATGGTAGACAACACCGACATCTTCAATTAACCTCTTTAAATTTTGTGGATTCATTTTCTGGAAAGAGTAGTTTGGATTTAAAAGATTTACAAACAGCTTTAATCCTGGTTCAACACTTCCATTAACGAAGGCCATGTAGTGGCATTACATTTCTACTGGGACAATTGCCATTCTTCCAGTAGAAATGAGAAGTATACACATGTTTATTCAATTTCTTCTGGGAGAAATATGCCCATTCCAAGAGAAAGTTTTTCAGATGTCAATCTGAAAATTCTCCCCTGCAAGGGTGTTTTTCTTACAAGAATGAACCTTGTACAGTTCTTTATTGGTCTTGTCTGGGAGGGGAGTGGAATAGCAGCAGCCATTCCCTGTCTCTTCTCCAAACTGAGGACTGCACAGTTTGGGGTGTGGTGGCTTGCCCCAGTGGTCCTTGTATCTTTTCCTAAATGGGAGGTCCCTGATTTGGGGAAGAGATGAAAAGTGTTGCCCTGCTGTTCCCTCTATGCTGTAGTCATTGGCACTTTAAGTGCCCCATGAGGGAAATCTGTGCCCCACACTGGTAGGGCATGTTCCAAGTTGGCATCTGTTGGGTTCCCCTTTCTGCCCCCCTGCCTAACTAGATGTCAGGGTAGGTATTGTAAAGGAAACTACCCCTTCCTGGGTCCTGGATCTTCAAGATTTAAATAGCTTCCCAACTGCCCAGCTGAGCAGTGCAGGCAGACATATCAAAATCTGAATGGCTAGGAACTGGGGCCAGGGAAGCTATCCCCACTCCATCTTCCAGCCTGACAGAATTTAAATGCCACCCCTTACCCCGGTTCACAGCTGCATGGACTTTAAATGCTGTGCATGGTATTTAAAAGCTGGGAAGCTGGGGCCCTGGTTCTCCACACCTCTGGCTTTAAATCACCCCTATTTCAGCCCATCTAGGCTTTAAGGTGATTTAAAATTGGGGACTATTTTTTGACAGCCTGCCCCCTTCCCAGGCAGGTGAGATGACAAGCTGTCAAATAATGGGCTCCCCGGGAAATAACACCCTATTGCCTGGTGGCTGGAGAGCCTGCTTGCGTAGCTCTCCAGCTAGGCAGCTACGATGGATGCATGCTCCAGTTCCCAGGCTATTTTTTCTGCTAGTAAGAACTTTTAGTGGCCAATGTAATTAACCTGTTCTTCTTCCTCTTCCTTCTGTACTTTCCCCAGTGCTTTTCCCATGCCCATCTCTCTGGTGTGTTACTCATTCCCCTGAAATTTCTTTATTTACTTCATCTTTTTTCCTACATGAAACATGTACCTTCATCCTCAGTTTTAACACTCCGTATTGTCTCTCTGCTCTCATTTTCTTGAAAGGGCTCTGCCTGCTTCTTTATCTCCCTTTGTTCTCTTGTGTCTTTAATTATACCCATTCATCCAGATTGGAATGGCAATTTCCTTCCTGGGAATCCAGTACTCCCTCTCTTCCAACACTCTTTGAAATTCACATTCTTAATTTATGCTTCCAGAATTTACTGACTTTGCCTGATCCAAGTCTTATGCCTTCTTCCTCTATAAGAATGTGCAAACCTGTCAATCCCAAGCGTTCAAAACTTGCTAGTTAGTGCTGCTGGCATCCTGACAGTATCTTAAAATAATATTTATATGGATGAGCTGTAACAAACAAATACATAAATCTATGCGATTTTTCTTATTTTTTTTACTGGCTTTTGAGGCCTTGAGAATTCATTTGGATCATGCTTTCAAGATTTTCTCTGAATCAAGAGGACTAATAACTTACTTGAAACATTAAGCTGAGGTTTTCATGCATTTTCATGATTATAGCTGTGGAGTAGCAAGAGTACTACCAAATATCATGACATTTATAATAAAATCATTTTAGATTTGGAAACACTTCATTTGTACTCAGGAGGCTAAAGAGTTTTCTTTCATTTGTAGAATGTTAGCTGGCACATTGTAATCTATTTTACAAGTGTAGCATAAGCAAGACAAATTAAACTGTCATATGCCAGCTGGTTAATTTCAAGCCTGGGCTCCTTACTAAGATACTACTTGACCAGCTAATAAGGCAAAAATTGACTAGGTTTGTCTACACTGTGCTTTGGAGCAGAGCACTTATCTGTGAGCTCTGCAAAGTGCCATACACTTAGAACAGTAATTACCATTATTATTATTATTGTTATTGTTAATATGTGCATTGGTAGAAATAGTGTTTCAGTTTTAACTCTGAATTTTCTGGATTTTAGCTAATCGATTCAAACCCTCCAGCAAATTTTCATAGTGATGCATTGGGATTGTAGAAATATCTCACATTAGAGTCCTATAATTTAGTATGGCTCTGTAGGTATATTATTTTTTATATTTATATCATATCTATTGATAATAATCTAAGTGCTATAAGATTAAAATAAAGCATAAAGACATAAAATCAAAAGAAACCTTTTAAAAATATTTTCCTTGCTGCAGCTAGAATGTAGTTAATGTCTGTAGTTAATGTCTGTTCATTTTTCTGCTGTTTAAAAGAAAACAACAGTGGTATATTGCTTGAATGGCACACAGTTTTTAAGTATGTTATTTGTAAAGCCAACTATAGAGAGGCTCTTTCAGGTACAAAAAGGCCTATCATTTGAATGAGATTAATAGAACATTTGTAACACATGTATTGTCTGGGATAAGTGATGGGCTGTAAAGAACTTATTAAGCTCTATCGTGTATATATGTAAATATGTAGCTGTTTATAAAATGCAAATCATTTACCCAATAGACCAGAACAGCTCTAAAGGACTATAAAGTTCTGTTGAGTAAATCTGTACTTAGACATATTTGTAAAAAATGAATTTATGTCTGGGTACAACATAATGGTTCCTTTGGAGCTGTTACACAGAACTTTGACTTCAACGGTTGCAAGTTGTTATATCAATCACTCTTTATACATAGTTATGTGGTTAATGCATGTTAAATGTTGTAACAAAGTTACTCTGAAGATTCTGATTTCTAAACATTAGTTGTCCTAATTATTTTTTCTCCAAATGGCTACTTAATGGGTGGGACTAATTGAAAAATCTTACTTGGGAAAAAAGCTCACAAGTCTTCATTTGAGCTGTAAGGGTACAACCAGGATATCATACAAACTCAAGCTGTTTATTTTGTCATAGTTTTATACAGTTTTTTTTTAAATCTATATGGAGATAAATTAATTTTAGGCATAAGTAAGTAAAGCTGTACTAACTTCAGTGGGGCTACATTCATAGATTTTTACATTCATATTTAATCACAGTAAACCTGGTACTTTGTGTTCATTCTTTTCTTCAGAACAAACCAAAAGTGGTGCAGACTTCTTCAGTAATGTTCTAAAACAACAAATCTCAATAGTAAATATTGCTGTGTTAAGGGTTATTGCTGTGGAATTCTGTAACATATGCATGACGTGTTGTGTATGTAATAAGTAAGAAGTAATTTTTGAAATTTCTGATAAGTAATTTTTTGACTAAGTTGGTTGAAGACAAAGTAAGGGTCTTGTCTCATGTTGCACTTAGGACAGTCTTTATTTCGTTCATTGGAAGCATTACTACAAATTATGTTTCTGGGAAGGTATACAGTAATCCCATACAATGTACCACAAGTTATTTATGATCTGCATAAAACACATCCTAAGCACCAGAGCCATTGAAGAATGTGCTTTGGTATGCTGAGGGGACTGCAAATGGCAAACAGCTGTTTGTCAGTCCCAACCCCCACACCAGACCAGGGCCATGAACCCTGGCACCAACAAGCAGCTGTTTTATTGGTCCCACATCTCCACAACATCAGCATCTCCTAATTGTATTACTTCCATAGAACAGTCAGATGTTAACTCAACACATGTTAGGCAATATGATCTGGAGGTACTCCTTGCTGGAAAAGTCCTAAATTTGCTACACTATGATGGCACTTAGCATGCATTTTACTGTTTAAATGCTTGGGTGCTAGCATTTTAAATAAATTTAACTTGTCCTAAGTGTAATTTCCTAAGGGCCATGTCACACTTTATAGTCAGCATGTGTTAAATGACTTAAAATGTAACTGACTGCATGCTCAAAAAGTAAAACATATGCTAAGTGCACTTGAATTGTAACAAAGTTACTACTTTTTGTGGAAGGAGTGCATTTATAAACATGTTCAGTTATTGTGAAACTGCTCCACAGAGATAATATGAGGAACTTTTGTTCCACCCACATCTCAGGATGTTCTGCTTCTCCTCCCCACTTCTGCTTCATGGGACAGCCTATCCACTTCCAGAACTACTGCCCACAGGTAGCACAGACCGCAGTGTAACACCTCTGTCCACTATGGGAGGGTGCGACCCTAACCCACATGGTACCACCTTGAGCACCCATTTGTTGCCCTGTGGGATCGGGCCAACTATCAGGATCTCAATATTGCGCTGTTAGACAGGAGGTGGGACACAATTGCACATATACAAACACACAAATCAATTAGGTGCACACACACACACACACACACTACCAACTCAGGCACATACACATCCAAACCAGCCTAGGCACATGCATACCTATCACCAATTCAAACACATACACTATACACCCCAAAAGTTAGACAAAAATTAATTGTCCATACCCACACACTCACTACACATACACAGATCACTAATTCGTATATCATGCACATAACAACATATATATAT